>NC_065923.1:54005263-54305263 GCF_024586455.1 Bactrocera neohumeralis
CCTAATAATTTGTGGCGATCCAACGAATTATATTAATTCTAAAATTGTGTCTACATATTGCTCTGCAACCCGCCCATTAAGAGTAATATTTCACTCCTTTTGTTTAGTCCAAAAACCGTAATATGCGATTAGCGGTGAGCGGTGAGCGGAGAGCGCAACCAAATCGAATAGCAATTCGTTCCGAACTCCACCAAAGAATAGCAGTTCAAAAATATTAATTTCATACCGCCAAAGATCTACAGCATATCATCGGCAATATCACCACCAGCACCTCCGGCCAAGTCAGACAGACAGTCTGTCAGCTAACCAACCGAACCATCGGAACCAGCCGACAAACAAAGCACAAGTATACACTTATCAATACACCGCCGACATTATCTTCATCATCCACAGCTGCCCGTCAGAGCGAGCGGCTCGGCGAGCCTTTTAATTAACCGCAAATGCCGATCAAGTTCGAAAATAAAAATAAAATTCATTCGCCATCAACGCTGTTGCCAGCAGCGATTCACCGATATGTGAGTACTTGCACGGTACGTAACTGACCATTTGTGGCGCGAGTGGTACGTTGTGAATCGCCGGGAGGTTGGCAGGCGGCGCATGGCGCAAGACCATGATACAACAGAAAATAATAACAAAAAAGTCGAAAACTTTTGTTTGAGATTGCTTTTCTCTTTGTTGTCGGCTTTCGGTTTGTGTGCGCCGCAAACGTTTCACCGAATATGCTTTCGTAATTCTTTTGACAGCTGCAATGTTCGCGCAATCGTCATCTGCAGCGCGTTGAGCACAATCGCATTGTAACGTCACTCAAGAGCTCAACGATCATCGAGTCTACAGTTATTGGAACGACAGCGCTGGCAAAATGATTTTACAAAGACGATTTGTTGCGGTCTTTCGAGTAGTTTCATCAACGCTCGCTGTGTTATGTGCGACCTTTGTCGGTTTCATCATATAATTTGTTTTCATCACATTATACTGCAATTAAAAAATTAATCACAATAATTTTCAATCAAGAATTAAGTTAACGCTTAGATACTCGTAGTTTTGATGAAGGCTAAAAGCTAACAAAAACGTAGCTTTCTTCATACAAATTTAAGTTATCTTCAGTTCCGTCTCTGAAATTAACTTAGGATCATATTACAAGCACTTGGTTGCTTCATTGCAAGCAGAGGTTGAAAGAATACCTGAGTAAGTGAGTCTCAAATTGATTTCTTAAAACTCCTAAGCTTCTTTCACCTTATCTGCCAAAATGTTTTTAGATTGGAATCTTTAAAGCAACAAAAAATATATCGTCTCAACCAGCTGAAGGACGTAATATTTTGATTGTGTTGGTAATTCACCAAATTTATGAAGGGGAGATCGCAAATTAAATGATCTATCATGATTCGCAATAGCGCGCCAATCGTTCTTCCTTTTCGCTGCTTGGCTTCAATTGGAGTTTCCAAGCGAAGCCAGGTCATTCTCCACCTGGTCTTTCCAATGGAGTGGCAGTCTTCTCTTCCTCTGCTTTCTCCTAGCTGTGTCAAATACTTTCTGAGTTGGAGTGTTTTCTGAATCTAATCTGAATTTAATCTTGAATCTAACTAAGGGAAGATATTTCTACAGTTGAAGCAAATAATGAGAACACTAAAGGAAAGAAATTAATAGTTGAAGTTGAAGACTTGCAGTGGCACTTGTTTCTTGGAAGTTCGGAAAACTTAAAATTAACAGAAGTCGGCCATGATAAGAGAACAATCTTAACACTATCCGAATATATTGCGATACAATATATTGCATAAAGCGACATATTTGAATAAAAGCTCTTGAAGTAAAGAAAAAACGTGTAAAAGATAGCTTGGAAGATGATCCCTGCAAATAGTACAAAACCTGGAAAAAAAGCATACTCTTAAATGAAATATCATTAGACTTGTAGTAGAAAATAAACAAAATTATTTTCCAATAGTAATGATTGAATCAATTAGTCAACCGGCTCAGTTCTCTTCCTACCAGTTTTGACCAACATTTGCATGTTGAGAATTCAAATTCACGACTTTGCCTCAATTTAGCGAAATATTTCGCAATAAATCTACAACTTTCCTTGCCTTTTGATAAATAACCGCCACGTGTTGCGGCACGGTAATGTCTTCATTACGCACGCGCATACATATTTCGCTCTAAACTCGGTAGCAGCTGCCAGGTAGTAGGGCTGCGCCCACATTGTTGGCGGCCATCATTTTTTCCTGCATTCTTCGTACGCTCAAGCCATTTTTTCTTGTCGCGCAGCACAGCGACGCGTAGGAGTCGCCAGCAACATCACCAACACCATTATCAGCAACACCATGCTCGTTAGCAGCCACGCTAAAGCCGAGCAGCTCATTCAGTGACTCCATCCTAACTGCATCACCCCGCACTCTCGTCGCTAGCACGCCTTTTCCGCATTGCTCTACATCGCTTTTATCTTTCATCTTTGCGCTGTGTTGGCCGTGTGCTCAACTTGCAACATTTCAATTTTTACCTTTTGGCTGCTGTTGCTACTGTTGTTGCAAAGGGCAGGCGGGCTGCGGACAAGCGGCATGGGCGTTGAGTTGGAGCAAATTGTATGCATGATGCAGCACGCGGCAGGCACACTACTTTATGCCATGTTGCACCTTGGAAGTTTGATTTATTGCAAATTCGTTTGCCGCTGTTGCTACTGCCACCGAGAGCGCTACCACAGTGTTGCTTTGCTGTGGAGGCTACTGTCGCCTTTGCAGTAGTTACCGTAGCATGAACGCCCAATTTGCAACGGAGCACAGCTTGTACAACATATGTTAACATTCTGAGGTTATGTTTTTTTCAATTGCTGCTCGTTTGCGCGATTTTTGTGGGTGGCTCAGGTAATTGCTCATGACCAGGTTTTGTATTCCTCAAACTGGCTGGCTCAGTTTGCGAACTTCTAACGTCTAAGGGCATTGAGGGCAAGCGATAAATCGCTGTAAACGAAACGTATTTATCTCCCGATGTGCTGAAAGGTGGAACAAGATAAAATTAATCGATTGAGCATTGTAAACTGAAGCGACAATACTTTTTTAAAAATTAGGTACTCAAAGAAGAGGTAAGACTGATGTTAATAATTGCAAAATGCAAAATGAATTTTTCGAAGCGATACTGGTAATGCTCCAAAAGGTCTATTCAAAGGAATCTCTTTCATCCAGCATACGTTTATATTTTGAGTTGTTATTGCTTTATTGCTTACTTTTTGAATTTGAAAATATGCCAAATTGGTTTAAAGTTTTGTTGAACTGGCCCCATTGTACGGAATAAACTGTGCCCACCCGAACACCCACATACTGCTATGGGGACTTTGTTCATAATTTTAAATTTTTAACTTATTCTTCAAATTCTATGACGCCTCCCTCAAAGTAATCCCCTTTGTCCACAATACACTTTTGACAACGTTTTTTCCAATCTTCGAAATAGTTGTTAAAGTCAAATTTCGGAAGAGCCTATAACGCCCGTAGCGATTCACGTTTAGGGGGCTATACTAGTGTGACACTTTCAAAAAACATTTTTTGCTTTTTCGATAGTTTACATATTCAAAAATATACTGTGAAATCGGCAAGGTCGTATCTTGAATAGTGTTTGAATGGCAGCATTCTAAACAGCGACCGCTCAGAGGTGCAAACATATACATACATATAAGTGAAACTTTAAACGCGTTTTTCTCGAAACGACATTTTTCAAAATTGCTGACATCATAACTCAACGAGAAATTGACCGATCGAAATTAAAACTGGGTATAGTTGAATACATTTGCTATACAATGGACTACGATCTTTTTGATTGGTTGAAAATTGTCAATTTGGCATTAAAAAAAATCGACAATTTTTTCGTAAAAAAACGATTTTTTTTTTCAAAATTACGCCATTTTCTTAATTTTTGATATTTTTCAAAGATCGTAGTTCATTGTATAAAAAATATATTTAAGTTTAATAAACATTTTGAATTTTTTTTTTGTTTCAGCTACTCATTCGACCGGATTCATGCCAGCAGTTGAGGCACTTTTTTTCGGCACTTCCGCAGACAGCACATAACTCCGTTATTTTTCAATATTTTTGTAAAAAAAAACATTTTAATATAGCTAAAAATATACTTTATTACGTCCATAGAACGTCGAAATATTCAAACTAGCACTTTCTTTTAAAAAAATTCACGAAAATCGCCTAATTTTTCATGCGTCACACTGGTATAGCCCCTTAATGTGTTCAACTGGTTCAAAACGATTTCCCTGGAGCGGTCGTTACAATTTACTGAACAGCCAAAAGTTAGACGGTGCTGAATCAGACGAATAAGGAAGTTGCGGCACCATATTGTTTGGAAATTTGGCGAAAAACTCACAAAGAATTAATTCAGTACCCGCGGTGCTTTATCGTGTTACAAAAACCAAGAGTTGTCTGCCCTTAATTCTGCCTCTTTTTACGAATAGTTTCGCGCAAACGACGCATAATACTCAAATAGTATTCCTTGTCGAAATTCGCAGTGCACTTCACCTCGATAATCGAAGAAAACTGCAAACATCACCTCGATTTTTGACTTTTAAGCAGTTTTGTCCTAAGCATAGATCCAAGACTCATCGCCAGTAATAATACATTTCATGGCTTCTTGGTATTCGGAAAGCATTGCTTCAGAGGCTTTCACGCGATGTTGTTTTTAGAAAAAATTGAGTGGTTTGTCGGCAACGCGTTCTCGAACCTCTTTGAATAATTTGAACCAATCAAAAACACTCACTCCGACAAACAATTATCACTGAAGTCTTTTCCAACATTTTGAACGTTTTCGACAACTTATTCGTCACTCATTTCCTGTAAGAACTTACCCTATATTAACACTCAAGAGAAATTCTGTTTCAGGCACTTTGCGAGATAAACACAAACCTAAGAAATGTAGATTAATTTACACTTGAAGATTTGACTTCGCTTCAGTAAAAATTTTAGATTTTGAAATAGCTGTTTCGCAACATAAGTACAATACATGTATGTATGTAATATTTCCAAACCAAATTAATTATTTTGAATCCACATGACTGCGTACTTTATCTACAAACACAATATATATAAGCTCCTCTTTTATTGCAATTGGTTTATCTTCATCGAGACCACCCATATTTTGCAGTATTTTTGACGCTTATTGCATTCAGCGAAGAGGAACCATCACGGTGTGAAGACAGTCATGAAAATTACAGCAGTCAGCGATCAAGAGACAGTCGCTTGTCCCTAGAAGTTTTTTACGATGCAACGCAAACCTTTTTATGCGCATTTGCCACCAAAGCTCGGCAATTAATCGCGCCATTTGCTCACGTGATAGAATGTCCACAATGCCGACAAACAAGCGGGCAGCGCCTTGCAACTAAGCGCTTTGCGGACAACTTCAAGCGCATCAAGCCGCGTCCATGCTGTTTACAGACTCGACAAATGCTGAGCTATCAGTGCATCTGCGCAACGGCTCACGCCCATCTACTTTGTATCGCACGTGTGCGTATATGGACATGTTTGTCGTACGATGTGCGAAAGCCTGTGTCTGCGTGTGCATGTGCCTTTCGGCGCACTAGGAGCTGCGCATGCACATGCAGATGATGACGAATGCCTTTGATCGACCAACTTGCCAGTTCAGCAATCCGACAATATGCTTGCCTATCAACTGTGTCCGTCCGTTCATCCTCTGAGCCGTCGCTTGTGACCCTGTCCAGGCACCTTGATCTTTTGCCGCTTTTGCCATTGACGCCAAATTGACATGTCCGGAAGAGTGGCAGCACAGGCTGTCCAAGTGGCAACAGCAAACTATGAGCCAGCAATTACAGTTACATACATTAGTCTATCGATTCTACGCTAAGATTCGTACTTTTCATATTGACAGTGGATTTGCTCTTTTTATAGCTCATGTACTGCGTCGCCGGGCCTACTAATTGTGGCGGTTCTTTTTCATGGATAGAACCAAGCTTATACGGCAGATTGAAGATGTTATTTCAAACAGAGGTTTCTGTTCGATCTGCTGAACTTCGCTTGAACTCAATAAGTGCTGGTCGACAATTAAAGCCTATTTTCGAAATTTATCCAATAAAAATGTCAATATTTGATTCTCGAGATGCACCAGACTTTTATAATCGAGTAAATCATAAGAATGTTATTTCGTTTATGATCACATCATGTCTGTTATTCAATAGTCAATGGTCTCATAAGATCTTAGTTGCTTCAAACTGCATTAGTGGTTGCTTGTGTCACGGAGCAATGTCAAAAAGTAATCGGTTATTTTTTTTGTTATTGTTAACAAAAGATATATAGGGTGATCCATTTCGAGTTTCCCCTTTTTTTTTTTAAGTAAAAACACAGAAACTTTAAATTAGTGGAAAATATTTATTGTCATTCGAAAAAATTTTTTTGTGTTTTTTTTTGACGATTATTTCTCAAATGGATCCACCAGACCATCATTTTATCCAAATATCGATAACTCGTTGTAAATCAGTTTAACTTTTATACGATCTTGTTCGCCAATCTATCTGTCTATATATAGTATTTTATATGATGTTCCCAACAAATATTGATTACATCATGTCTGGGAAAGGGCGACATTTGGTTTCAATAGTCAATGGTCTCATAGGATCTTAGTTGCTTCAAACTGCATTAGTGGTTGCTTGTGTCACGAAGCAATGTCAAAAAGTAATCAGCTATTTTTTTTTTTGTTATTGTTGACAAAAGATATAAAGGGTGATCCATTTCGAGGTTCCCTATTTTTTTGAAGTAAAAACACAGAAACTTTAAATTAGTGGAAAATATTTATTATCATTCGAAAGAAATTTTTTTGATTTTTTTTTTACGATTATCTCTCAAATGTTGGTCCAGATAGACCATCCGTTGAGTCCAAATATCGATAACTCGTTCAAGCCTAAATCGAAGTCTAACGGTGTGATATTATACGATCTTGTTGGCCAATCTATCTGCTCAAAACATGAAATTATTTGCTCACCGAAGTGTTCTCCCAACAAATCCATTGATTAATGCGATGTGTGGGAAGGGGCGTCATCTTGTTGAAACCAAATGTCGCCGAGATCACGAGATAAAATTTCAGGCAAATAGTCGGTTATTATAGCGCGATAATGGTCGCCATTGAATGTTACGTCCTCACCGGTATCATTTTTAAAGAAATATGGACCGAAACACATTCTTTACAGGAATGCCAAACAATACAGAACAAAAGTAACATGACAGCATGACACGACTCAGGCGTGATCTGTGAAAAAAGGCTATTGAAAAACGAACCTCTACTTGGATCACCCGTTACATATTTTTTTATAAAAATATACCAACAGATTTTATTTCCATTAATATGTACCATATGTGTGAGTGCGTGTACAAATCAATTTGTAACGGTGCGATGCGACTTCGTAAGATCTCAAGCCGCCGCCTTGGCGCAAGCGTGGTTAATAAAGCTGGCGCTGCCTGGCAGACAAGTGAACTAAAGCGACTTTATAAATTACCAGCTTCAACAAATACTCATTCAGTCAACAGAAAAGTTCACATCTGTTGTTGTTGCCGCTTTTGTAAGCAAGTTTTATACAGTACAAACGTACAAACATATGTACATATGTGTGCATGACACTAGTGGCGGCACTTTGACTTTGTTCGGCTTTCTTTGACGTGGGTACAAACATCATGTTCTTGCCTTTGTTTCTTTCTTTTTATTTGGATTTGACTTTTTTACTTCTACGCTGCTAATATTTTAATGTAAATTTTCAACTTCATTCACTTATTCAAGTTCATATCACATCTATGAGAAACACTATTTGGATAATACGTCATCTAAAGTGCAAAGTAATAGGAGAAGAAAAAACAATATAAAAGAAAGCTACTCGTACTGAAACGAAATTTGAATTGTTGTTATAGCTTGGTTGAGATTTTTTTATACGTATGTACCATACATATGTATGTATGTATTATGGTGTGAATTTTGTTTTTTGGTCACATCCCTTATAAATATTGCGGTAGGCGAAAGTTCTGGGCAATTTGAATGCCGCAAGAGCTGGCAATCGTCGAAATCCCGTTTCAGCATATCATAAATTGCATGAATCGGCTTCAAATAGCATCCGTGTATATTGCAGCATTGCTGCGAAGACCAGTGTAAGGCTCACAGAACCTGGGTATATGAAGTGGTTCAAATAGGATACGTGAAATTTTACATGGATGGTTTTAAGCTAGGCGGAAGGTTCGCCCTCTCTAACCTTTTCTTTTCTTTCTTGACTTTTCCCTCAAGCTTAGCTTTATACTACTGGACTACTGCAGTTATATTCAGGCAGAAGTGGCAGTAGACCTTGCAAACTGTGCGCTCAAAGTTAATCAAAGAATGTCATCACCAGACTAGTTTGGGTTTGGGTGGCTTAAAGTTAGTCATAGTGGAATCGCTGGAAACTGCAAAGCAGAAGCATGTACCATTCCCAACGGATTGTAAACTTGTTGTATCTCCGTTATCATCTTAAATTCTAGCACTGGATCTATGAACTTCGCGTGCATTTACCGAAAAACATAGCCGAAACTGACGTTGGCTACCTCATCAAATTTGGGATCGGTTCAAAATGCTTCGTCAACTTATGAGGGTATTTATGATAAATTTTATAAGAGTTCTAGGTACCACAATAAACCGTATCACATATTCTTCACAAGTGATAAGTAGTGACATTTTCTTTTATGTCAGCACCGAATGAGTGAAAGGCTCGAGCATGGTTAATATCTTCGGCTATACATTTGAACTTACTCTAAAAAACTTTTTGTGAGAGAGACTTCGAGTTATGGAAGAAAATTTTTATGAAATTTGACTTGTATTGCGAATTGAAGAGTTCGAGTTATAGAAGTTGTATTTTAATATAGTATGTATGTTTACATAAGTATGTATACAGGTTAATCACGTGAGTATTTTTTTTATGAATAACACTTAAACACCAGCTTCAATCTAAAGGTTCATTGTTTCGTCTTTCAGGGAATTTCTTCGTCTAGAATTTTATAAACTTCCTCGTAAACAACAAAAATGAGTAAAACTCAGTAAAAACATACTAAATATAACCATATGACTCATAACCGGGCAATTATTCCGAAGCCTTAAATTACAGGGGTTAGTTATGGCAAAACTGACAGAGTCTGGTGCATGTTCTGAAACTTTAAAAGAGTTGTGCGATCCAACACTCGGTGTAATATTATTATTTTTTCGATTCTTCTTCTTCTTAATGAAAATCAAAACCACCAAGAATTGCTAACTAAAAGAATGGACTTTTTTGAGAAACACAAATAGCTTATTTATGACTTAAGTTCCGTCTTATCACTTCAGGTGTTTGCAAAACTTTGTATAGAAAAATATTTCAAATGGCTTTAAAGTTTAAACCCTCGATTCGACAAAAAAACTATTACGGGTATAGAGGAGATAGGGGACGCATATGCATATGTATAGTTTAGGTGTATTAGATATTACAAAATGTGAAAAAATATAATACAAATGTAACAAACGCATTTTCCACGAATTCATCGCCCCGAAACACTAAGTACTCGTACTAAAGTGCAAGCGGCACGCTCCAAAGAGACCATTAAATTTGGTTTTTATTTGACAAACGAACTTGAGGCCGAGGGAGCAACTTTCTGAGGGTTAATATTGGTGTTAAAGATGTAGCGGACCGGTAAACGTAAATGAATGTTTATGCATTTGAACCTACATATTTGCGAAAACAGATATACAAGTATAGTATATCTTACATATGTACGAACATACAGACTAATTTGAATGTTGTTGGTGATTTTTACAGATGTTGGCTTCAGACACTTGAACTTCAAAGCAAAAACGTTGCCATAACGCAAAGTAAATAGAGACATACAGACGATGCGCGGCGTAAGCTCATGAGTTCGTGCAAGTAATTTGACTTATATACATACATATGTATGTATATTTTTGTGTACTTGGATAGGACAGTGTCATATATTTAGAAGGGGTAAGATGTCTGTTGTGAATCTCTTGGAAAAATTTTGCGGCGTAAAGGCATTCAGATCATGCTAACGGTACTAGATACTAGATACAAAGGTCTAGCAATATTTTCAAGACAAAAATCTAAGTTTCCCGGAATCATTTTATGTGAATAGTGGTCCATTTAAGGTATTAGGCCAATCTAGAGTCCTTAAAAAGGCTTAACTTTGACAACTGTTTCTTGGAGTAAGGAATCGAATTCCGGTTATCAGACTTCATGAGAAATATTCATTTAAGTATACAAAGTATGTTACATAATTAGGACAATCTTCGGAATAAGCTTATTCAAAAAGGACTCTAGGAATTTGTGCAATCTGGAACAAATAAAATCAAGATCTTAATGTACTTAAATTATACTAAAAATAGGGGAGTTGTCAAAAACATTGTTCATATGTATGTACTTATTTATTTATTAGAAACTGCGGAAACACCACAAGCCGGGATGAGTGTCCTAAAGAAAATGTTCCGAGTTGACTATCTTTAAAGAAATTAATTTTTGCAGAGTTCTTTTAATGTGTGCCCTCCACCACTGGCTCTCTTTACGTGTAAACACATTTCGGGTCTTACCACTTATTGCAGCAAAAGGGAGCCAAAGCTTTCAAAAATTTAAAACTCCACAAATAATATTTAAAAATAAAAAGAAAAATGTCAACTTTCAGCAAGGCGGTAAATTACAAAGCAAAGCAAATGAAGTCAAATGTAATGGGGAAACAAAAGCTATGGCAATAGCGGTCGCATTCAAGTGGTCGCCACTCAAAATTGATGACTGCAGTGTGTTGAAGATACATATTGCACACGCGCACCACATATGGTCCACTATGATGCTGACAGGGGTCTCCCCAAATGAACTTTAATGTGTTGACATGCATAGACGAAATGAAAATAAGTCAATTATGGAAGTTTGTGTATTTATTTCAATTATTTTGAAATGGGAAGCGAACAAACAGCCAATTCTTCGAAGTAATGGCCTTAGGTCCTTCAGGTGTTACACGGGTTTCCTCGGGTAGAAATCAGCTTTTTTTTAAACAATTTTTTCTCATATAAAAATTAAATATTTTATTTAAATTTTTTACTGGTACAAACATACACTATTAACAAAGAACTTCTGAAATTTTTAGAAAAAAATATTTTAAATTCGGCACGCCATTTCCGGTGACCCCTCGGAAAAAAGTTGTGCCCGCGTTGGCAGATAACTGCTTACAAGATCATCTTAAGCGACAAGATACGTGTTTTAGTTAAAACCTTAACTTAGAGCTTGGACGAAGGAAAAAAACTGAAAATAGTTTTTTGGCAAACATTTTTACAAAAAAATTAAAATTTGGCCACATTTTTTGTAATAGTTGTAATCGAAAAATAATCTTTGTATTTCAAGAAGATCGGTTGAGTAGTTGTTGAGAAATCTTGCCGACTTCAAGCACACAGATTCGAGAAAAACGCGTTTAAACGGCGCAATTCGCCTAGCTAGCCTTAAGCGCACAAGTTCTCCGAAACTATTTCTTGTATTAACTTGAAAATTTGGGACAATATTCTGGATTTTTTGAAATCCGTAAACCCATGTAATCCCTTAAGTGAAATTTTCTTCGTTTACCAGTTTTCTCTGGAAGAGATTAATTTACGAAATATCTCCTAAAATTAATATTGAATATGAAGTATATGCGGGTGCACTATATAGCTACTATGAACTACCAAATATCAACTACCGACTGAAATTAAGGGTCATTATTTATTGGAACTAAAACATGAACACTATTAAGATTATTATACGCTTAAAAAACGACTGATAGTATAAAAATGGTATTGCTTACATGGGACTTAAATATTTCAAAGTACAAGATTGATGTCTTAGAATGCAGACATTCTACTGGTCATTCTCTGACGATGTCACAAATACAAATTAATTCGTTGCTTTATTGAGACGTCCTGTCGTCCTGTGGTAGCATGGCACTTGCAATCAGCGCACCGCAAGATAATGTTTATATTTTTACAATATTACAAGTTTAAAATAATTTTTTACAGCATCAAGAAGTGGTAGAGCTGCAAAGCAATCGATGGGACTATCGATATTTCTATTTCTTCTTACTATAGAAACGATATTTATACCCTGAACAGGGTATATTAAGTTTGTCACGAAGTTTGTAACACCCAGAAGGAAGCGTCGGAGACCCTATAAAGTATATATATAAATGATCAGAATGTTGAACTGAGTCGATTTAGCCATGTCCGTCTGTCTGTCTGTCTGTATATATCTCTGTTATACGAACTAGTCTCTCAGTTTTTAAGATATCGCTTTAAAATTTTGTAAACATCATTTTATCTTCAAGAAGCTGCTCATTTGTCGGAACTGCCGATATCGGACTACTATAACATATAGCTGCCATACAAACTGAACGATCGGAATCAAGTTCTTGTATGGAAAACTTTTGCATTTGACAAGATATATTCACGAAATTTGGTATAGATTATTTTCTGAAGAAACATTGTAATATCCGAAAATATTGTTCAGATCGGATTACTATAACATATAGCTTCCATACAAACTGGACACATAGTTACTTAAAGAAATGCCCCTGTGAAGGGTATATTAGCTTCGGTGCAGCCGAAGTTAACGTATTTTTTTTTGTTTAAACTTTAATTAGGTATTGGATGTGTAGGAAGGAATGTTGCGGAAGTAAAAAACTGAGATTTTTTTTCGGTTGGTACTCTGAAAAATTGGTTGCTAAACATATCTAAGAAATGCTCTCCAAGTGTGAGCTTTCAATTGTAAAGGTAAAGTCCTACACCTAACGGTTTTCTATTTTTTTCTTACTATCGAATAGAAAAATTTATATCTCGATTCCAAATACTTGCAAAAATATTTCGTTTTATATATTTTATAGGAAATTGATTGCACTACAAAATCGTCTCCTACGGTTTTTCGTAAACTTTAACTATTCTTAACCTATAAAGTGACATAACTAAGCAATAAATTAAGCCATACCAGCACCAGTGGAAAAAATGTTGAAAAAATATGACGATGAGCGTGGCACCGCCCCAATATCAATAGTTTACTTTTGTTCGAAAATATTGAACAATGTATGGGATATACAATTGAAGATCAGGGAAAATCTTTTCCTGATGATAGTATCTCTGTGTATGAAAAAAGGGGTGAATTTGTCAATACTTTCCTGAGCCCCCATATACCTAATATAAAGATTTTTGAACTTCCGGGTTTCTTTATACTGCATATATCGACCAATATTTGAGTTATCAGTTGAAAATTACAGAGCGTGTTTTACTCCTATCGGTGTAACATTTTGTCTAAATTTCAAATTGGAAGAAATCTTAAACTAGCCCCATAAAACTAATATCAGGTATTTCGAACTTTCGGCTAACTTTACTCTATGTGATTGGTGATTTTATGAGAGGTACCCTAATAAAACCTAGGGATCATTTTTTAGTATGTGACATGATAATAGTTAATAGACAAAATCGGGTGGATACAGTGTATGAGTTATAGTATATATAAAATTGCGTAAATTCAGATCGCGTGGATAGCGTTTTACACCTTAAGGATTTCCCTGGCTTTGATTCATGCAAGTTGCAAGAGTACTAAATGTTCGGTTGCACCCGAAGTTATGCCTTCCGTAATTGTTTTCTTTTGATTTATATAACTCAATGCAAAAACAGCATTTTAAATTTCAACGCTCATACTTGGAGACTCTTTCTTAGAGATGCCTCTTTCGGAGAACGGAAAATACTCTACCGAAACGTATTTTAAGTAAATATTTGTTGAACTCACAAAGTTGGTTTGTTGGTCTCTTAATGTAAGCATCAAAACAACATAATATACGAAGACGCGCTCGAATTGTTTGAACTTTTTGGAAAAAGAAACTGCATATAAGAAGAATATGTTGGACGAGCTGCTGAAACATGAGAGGAAGGAAATTGAGATCGAAAAACAAAAACTCGATGAAATTAAATAGCTGCCCGAAGCTCTACTTTCACTAAATAAGTGATTGCTTGACTTTAATTGGTGTTTTACATCGATCTGAAATTTTTTTGCGTTTAATAAGTTTGGTTAAATTAAATAAATTAATTTATGCCGGAGCAAATATAATAGGGTCATTTTCAGTGGCTCGCTTTAATGGGCTGCTAACCCCACTCCTGTGTCGCAGAGCCGTACAGTATAGCCTACAAAGCGTCGAGAAATCGCATATTACAGGGTCCGGCACTCGAAGTGTCCAACTTCAGACCGTTCGCGCAGCTGTCGCACTGGAATCAGCTGTTTATAAATTTTCTGAATGACAGTTCGGAGGATTGTTCACAAGTATACAAAAGCGTTTTGCCAAAAGTGAAAGCAAAAAAAAGCGATCAGCGATGGAATTCAAACGTAATAGTGTGATTGCTTTATAAACACCTTAATGTGAATCAAGTTTTTATTTCACGCACCATCACTCGTTACAATGGTACTGGTAGCATCACGCCATGGAGGTGGTCATCAAAAGACTGCAACGTCACGTGAGATGGTTCGGAAAGTGAAGAAGCGACTTGAGCGAAATCCACGACGAAGTGCCAATCAAATGGCTAAAGAACTGAAAATATCCGACCACAGCATCCGACGCATATTGCGAAATGAGCTCAAGGTCAAGCCTTACAAGTTCCAAAAGGCCCATTATCTCACACCGAAGCAGCAACAAGTAAGACTTGACAGAGCGAAGCAGTTGCTTCGCTTGGCCGAAAGTGGTCAAATTCCGAACATTGTGTTTTCTGACGAAACAATTTTTCCAATTAAGCAATTCTTAAACTCTCAAAACGATAGGGCTTACTTGACCGACCGTTCATACGAGATTCTAAGCCATCGGTGGTTTGGGTCGCTGTCAGCGCAGATGGGCGCTCTCCAATTGTTTTCATCGAGCCTGGCGTCAAAGTAAATGCGACATATTATCGGGAAAGTGTTCTGGAGGCTGCTTTGAAGCCGTGGACAAACAAACATTTCGGTTGCAAGCCATGGACGTTTCAACAAGACTCAGCACCGTCTCACAAAGCTGAAAAACAACGTTCCGAACTTCATTACGACCAAACAATGGCTCTCGAATTCACCAGATGCGAATCAAATGGATTATTCTCTCTGGGCCATTTTGGCGAGCAAGGTCCGAAGTAAAAAATACACCAGTCTCGAGATGCTGAAGAAAGCCATTGTCCGTGTGTGGGCCAAAATACCGGCAAGTCACATTCGGGCAGCTTGCGATTCGTTGTTTGACCGTCTCAAAGCCATAGTTAAGGCAAAAGGTGCTCATATCGAGCAAAAGTGAATTGGTCCTGAATATGTGATTATTTTCACACATTTTTTACTTTAAAATAAATAAAAATATGAATTTATGCCTTTTTTAATTGGTTATACTTCGAGTGCTGCAACTACCAGCAACAGCCTGAAATAATTGCACGCGTTATTTGACACGTATTAGTTTCAGATAAAATTACTTATACTATAACAGAATGGATTATAATAACTAATACTATTCTTAGACGGCTGCAGAGATTTACAAAATTGTTTGGTTTTTTGGTATTCTCCTTGACACATTTTTCTGCACAAATAAAGTGGTGAGGCTTTCACGTTTTCGTAAAAATATTTTTGTTATTAACAATGAATGTTTACTTCAGATAGCATCAGTTCTTAGAATCAATACGCACGTCTAAGCCTTCTTAAAATCGGTGATTTTGGTCAACACAAGATATTTTATACACTCAAATATTATATTTAAAAGGGATAGAGAATTGAGCTCTATACTAACTTGACCCTTTAGGGGTATCATGTCAACAACACTTCGCTGTTTTTAACTCAATATGAATTTAATGCAAATTCTTTCAATAAATATCAATAAAAAACCTTTAAGGCTGAAAATTAGTTCGCTTATATGATTATGATTTAATTTATTGTCATCTCGACTGCAACCGTTCCCAATTCCATTAATGAAGCTTTTTAAAGCTGGAAGGCACAATGAAAGTGTTAAATCCAGTTACTTGTCATCGCATCTGGCACGTCATGAAAATGCCGCGCCGAGCAGCGACCGCTTTCCACAATGCAACCAACCAGCCACCGAGCAACGATGCGAGCAGTCCCGCTAATTGATGGCGCAAATGAGTTTTTAATGTTGCGGGCGGATGGCAGATTATTTCGTCATTTTTCGAAAAACCACTCAATTAAATATGCAAAAACTCACTTACAAACGAACATACGTTCGCTCATAGAGGCACTCATTTTCGTATATTTAAATGCAACTCATAAAAAGTTGGATGGAAAATCTTTCTCATTGTCACTATTCAGACCGGTTGCATTACAGCAATAATGCAAAAAGATAAATGTAACATGACGTAAACTGTAAGTACCACATTCTATTAATATTAATGGGCACCATATAGTATGTAGCGTTTGGGATTTATGGTATTCTATTGGTAGTGTTTAATGAACTTAGGAGATAAGACATTATTTAAAGCCGTTGACAAAACAGATCAAATCGATTTTGGATTCATCTGTGCATGATAATATCAATGGTTTTGTAAGATTTTCGCTGGCTCATTCAAACTTCAGAAAACATTAAATACATACCTATATTTATAATGTAAGCTTTCCTTTTATAATTTTCCAGTTGGCAATCTCTTTTTATGAACCACCAGTAATCTGTCATCACATGACGATCCCATCAATCTGTATATTACTAATTTGGAATACTAAATTATCCGAAAATTTATCCAGGAGATAGTTTAACTTGATACTCATAAACTTCGCTGCTAGAGCCTTAGGGTTTGTTAGCATATTTGACAATTTTGTCATAATTTGGTGCTTTCTGGTTACCTTAACACAAAAGCTTTTGACGATTAATTTTCCGAAAAGTCAGAACTTGATCTCGTATTAAATCATTGAATCCGTTTTGGGAAAATAACGTTGATTTTCATTGTCCCATTCACTCCATTGGTACATATATGTACTGTAACGATTTCTGGTAATTTACCAAATACGGATTAACCCATATTTCAACATATGTATGTATACATACATAAGTACATACATATAAGTATTTGAATTGCGGGCCATTTTTTCCGATTTTAGTAAAAGTTAACACACTGTGCCAGCTTGATTCTATTTAAAAGGTAGGCTAATTTATATCTCAATTATATTAAAAGTAAAAAATATATATTTTTAATGTTTAGTAAAATCTTCTTCTTCTTTACTGGCGTAGACACCGCTTACGCGAATATAGCCGAGTTAACAACAGCGCGCCAGTCGTTTCTTCTTTTCGCAATGTGGCGCAAGTTGGAAATTCCAAGCGAAGCCAGGTTCTTCTCCACCTGGTCCTTCCAAAGGAGTGGAGGTCTTCCTATTCCTCTGCTTCCCCGGCGGGTAATGCGTCGAATACTTTCAGAGCTGAAGTGTTTTCGTCCATCCGGACAACATGACCCAGCCAGCGTAGCCGCTGTCTTATAATTCGCTGAACTATGTCAATGTCGCCGTATATCTCATGCTCATCGTTCCATCGAATGCGATATTCGCCGTGGCCGACGTGCAAAGAGCCATAAATATTTCGCAGAACTTTTCTCGAAACTCCCAACGTCGACTCGTCAGATGTTGTCATCGTCCATGCCTCTGCACCATATAGTAGGACGAGAATTATGAGTGACTTATAGAGTTTTGTTTTGGTTCGTCGAGAGAGGACTTTACTTCTCAATTGCCTACTTAGTCCGAAGTAGCACCTGTTAGCAAGAGATATTCTGCATTGGATTTCGAGGCTGACATTGTTGTTGGTGTTGATGCTGGTTCCTTAATAGACGAAATTATCTACAACTTCGAAGTTATGATTGTCAACAGTGACGTGGGTGCCTAGTCGCGAGTGCGACGACTGTTTGTTTGATGACAGGAGATATTTCGTTTTGCCCTCGTTCACTGCCAGACCCATTTTCTGTGCTTCCTTGTCCAGCCTGGAGAAAGCAGAACTAACGGCGCGGGTGTTGAGGCCGATGATATCAATATCAGCGGCATACGCCAGCAACTGTACACTCTTATAGAAGATTGTACCTGGTCGATTAAGCTCTGCAACTCGAATTATTTTCTCCAGCAGCAGATTGAAGAAGTCGCACGATAGGGAGTCGCCTTGTCTTAAACCTCGTTTGGTATCGAACGGTTCGGAGAGGTCTTTCCCGATCCTGACGGAGCTTTTGGTGTTGCTCAACGTCAATTTACAGCCGTATTAGTTTTGCGGGATACCAAATTCAGACATCGCGGCATAAAAACAGCTTCATTTTGTGCTGTCAAAAGCAGTTTTGAAATCGACGAAGAGGTGGTGTGTGTCGATTCTCTTTTCACGGGTCCTTTTCAAAATTTGGCGCATGGTGAATATCTGGTCGGTTGTTGATTTCCAGGTCTAAAGCCACACTGATAAGGTTCAATCAGTTTGTTGACGGTGGGCTTTAATCTTTCAAACAATACGCTCGATAGAAACTTATACGCGATGTTGAGGAGTCTTATCCCACAGTAGTTGACGCAGATTGTGGGGTCTCCCTTTTTGTGGATTGGGCAGAGCACACTTAAATTCCAATCGTGGGGCATACTTTCGTCCGACTATATTTTACAAAGAAGCTGATGCATTATCCTTATCAGTCCTTCGCCGCCGTGTGTGAACAGCTCGGATGGCTTCCATCGGCCCCCCGATGGATGACGGGACAATCGAGTACAGACATATCGAGCGCCGCTTTGTTGTTGGATTCGTGGACGGAGTAGATCCGTCGCTATTGGAACTTCATTCATGGTAAATGAGCGTCTGGAACGTCATGCGAGGTTCCAACATATCGCTGATTTCGCCTTCCCCGGCGGAATACTGTGACCAAAGATGCCATGAGCGCTTGGAGCGCTGGAGAAGTGTTCCCTCCACGATGTCAAAAGTATAACACCTGGGCATCAAGGAAGTTATCTTTGTCGCAACATCTCTAAATGGGTTCCACAAGAGAAACCAAAGATGCCCCCAAAAGGTTTTTGTTCGAAAGACGCCGCATTTTTAGATTCCAGCACAAAAAAAGAGCTACCTGGCTGTCTCCGGATTCTCTACCAACCAGATCGATCATGTTGCAAATGTCTTCCAGTGTTTTAGATCTGCAACTCTCGGACCACTATCTTGTTGCCAAGATTCGCATGTGTTGTGGTCAAAAACGTAATGTTACAAGAAAAGGTTCGACGTCTGTTTAATCACAACAGACAGTGAACGATTTTCTACTCGGCTTGCACTCCTGCTCTCTGAGAACACTCGTCAACAACTCGGTATAAGGGAACTGTGGGACGGCACTTCAAATTACGTACAGCTGCAACCAATTGGTTTTCGGAAAGTGCAAAAGAACAGCTGGTACGACGAGGAGTGCCGTGTCGCAGCGGAGAGAAAACAGTGCCCTTATGCACGAGTTGTTGAGACGCATTTGCAGACAAAAAAAGAAAGAGGCTGAAATGCGTGAGTACGAAGAGCTTGATAAGCTGGCCGACAGGGGTAATGCTGGAAAATTCTACGAAAAAATGCGGCGGCTTACAGAAGGTTTCAAGACCGGAGCATACTCTTGTAGAACCCCCAAAGATGATCTAGTCACCGATGCCCAGAGCATACTTAAATTATGGAGGGAACACTTCTCCAGCCTGCCGAATGGCAGTGAACGCACAACACCAGGAGAAGGAGAACCCGATTCCCCAATCGATGACGATGAAGCAGACGTTCCATTGCCCGACCATCAAGAAGTTCGAATAGCAATTGCCCGCCTGAAGAACAACAAAGCGGCAGGGGCCGACGGATTGCCGGCCGAGCTATTCAAACACGGCGGCGAAGAACTGATAAGGAGCATGGATCAGCTTCTTTGTAAAATATGGTCGGACGAAAGCATGCCCAACGATTGGAATTTAATGTGCTATGCCCAATCCATAAAAAAGGAGCCAATCTGCGGCAACGCATGGGCGAGCCTCCACAACATCACGTAAGGTTCTATCGAGCGTATTGTGTGAAAGATTAAAGCCTACCGTCACAAACTGATTGGACCTTATCAGTGTGGCTTCAGATCTGGAAAATCAACAACCGACCAGATATTAAATTATGCGCCAAATTTGGAAAAGAATGAAAGAAGAATCGACCACCACAATTTCGTCGATTTCGCTTTTAGCACGAAAAGGAGTCTTTATCACGATGTCTGAATTTGGTATTAAAATAAGTATTAAATGAAGTTGAATAACACCAAAAGCTCTGTCAGGATCGGGAAAGACCTATCCGTGCCGTTCGATACCAAACGAGGTTTGACATTGGGACATCGTACGAAGCTGGTGGAGAAAACGAGTTCGATCCTTAGAACTTAAATAGAGAAAGTACCATCTTCTATAAGAGTGTACAGCTGCTGGCGTACGCCGCTGATATTGATATCATCGGTCTCAACACCCGCGCCGTTAGTTCTGCTTTCTCCAGGCTGGACAAGGAAGCACAGAAAATGGGTCTGGCAGTGAACGAGGGCAAAACGAAATATCTCCTGTCATCAAACAAACAGTCGTCGCACTCGCGACTTGGCTCTCACGTCACTGTTGACAATCATAACTTCGAAGTTGTAGATAATTTCGTCTATTAAGGAACCAGCATCAACACCAACAACAATGTCAGCCTCGAAATCCAATGCAGAATATCTCTTGCTAACAGGTGCTACTTCGGACTAAGTAGGCAATTGAGAAGTAAAGTCCTCTCTCTACGAACAAAAACAAAACTCTATAAGTCACTCATAATTCCCGTCCTGCTATATGGTGGCATGGACGATGACAACATCTAACGGGTCGACGTTGGGAGTTTTGGGGAGAAAAGTTCTGCGAAATATTTTTGGTTCTTTGCGCGTTGGCCTCGGCGAATATCGCATTCGATGGAACGATGAGCTGTGTGAGATTTATGGCGACATTGACATAGTTCAGCGAATTAAAAGACAGCGGCTACGCTGGCTAGGTCATGTTGTCCGGATGGATGAAAACACTCGAGCTCTGAAAGTATTCGAAGCAGAGGAAGAGGAAGACATCCACTCCGTTGGAAGGACCAAGTGGAGAAGGACCTGGCTTCGCTTGGAATATCCAATTGGCGCCACGCCACGCCAGCGAAAAGAAGAAACGACTGGCGCGCTGTTGTTAACTCGGCTATAATCGCGTAAGCGGTGTCTACGCCAATTAAGAATAAGAATAAATCTAGTACCACAGACAACCATATTTCGGGCCCCGGCGAAGTCAATCAGCCTCAACCTACTTGGGGATGTTTCCTTATGGAGGCCGAATTTACTGATTGTTGCGACAAAGATACCTTCCTTTCCCAGCCTGGTGTTAAATTCGCCAAGCACGATTTTTACATCGTAGCGAGGGCAGCTCTCTTAGGTGCGCTCCAAGCGCCCATAGAAGGCATCTTTGGTCACATCGTCCTTCTATTCCGTGGGGCCATGGGCGCATATCAGCGAGAGAACTTTCTTCACTACCGTGAACTTTTACACATGACTCCATCCTCCTTAGTAAAATACCAAATGGAAAATCAATAATTTATTAAACCATCATTTTCAAAATTAAAACTCGACCAGCAATTGATTTTTCGCTTTTATTCGTAAATAGTATTTTCACGGCATTGAATACCTTATTATATTAGTATTAATAGCATGACCGACATATGTATACATAGTATATAGGTATTTGTCATTGGGACACTACGAAGAACTGGTAAGGCTGCGAGTTCAATCCTTAGTTTTCTTATATCGGAAATTACGTTTTCTTTGTTGCTTGTATATTATGTTTTCAAGTAGTATTAACGACCACGTAATTCATAATAGGACCAATTGTAATAAATTGCAAAGAATTGATGTAAATCACTTGACTCCCCTTAGAATTCAGGGACCCATTCCATTTCCATTTAAAATGAACCTGATTATCATAACTTAGTTTGATACCAACTTATACAATGCTAAGCGAAAATTGTATTGAGATATCTTCAGTGGCCGTTATATCTTCTTCCCATGCCCGGTGTTCTCAGGGCGGCCAAGTGCTCTGATACAGCTTGTTTCGGCAACAATTGATGGATTAGGGAACCGTATCTCCACACTCTCCGGTTTTCTATCTACGGCCTTGTATACCTTCCTCGCTAATAATGGGTTGTCAAAAAAGTATTGCGGTATTTTTATTGAATTTTTTTTTATTGAAATTGAAATGAAATTTTGATGACTCATGTCCAGCTCTTGACCGATGCTACGGCAGCTACTATGCCGGTCTCTTTCGACCAATTCAGCGATTTTATCGCATTTTTCGACGACAGGCCTTCGGGAGCGTTGCGCATCTTCGACCACCTCTACACCAGAATGAAAACGTTGAAACCATCGTTGTGCGGTGGAAATGGAAACTGTATCGGGTCCATAAACTGGACAAATTTTATTGGCGGCTTGAGATGCATTTTTGCCTTTATCGTAGTAGTACTGTAAAATATGCCGTACTTTCTCTTTATTTTGCTCCATGTTTGCGACGCTATAACTCACGAACAACTTAAAAGAAACGACAATCAATCAAACACGTGTTAGCGCGTGAAATGAGCTTTCCAAAAAGGTATAGCATGACCCGATGCGACGAATAAAACTATACTCCTATAGCAAATTTTCTTACAGATATATATAACCCTTTGTAACATACATACATATATAAAATTAAATCAGTCTAAAGGTCTAAACCAATTTATTTTAACTTGATTAAGATATTTTAAAAAGTCACATAGTACGTGGGTTGCCTTTTATATTTCGGTATACGGGAAAAAGCAAATTTTAATCATCGAAAATCGCTTTATTGTTTTTCAAAATATTCTGCATTAAGTTCTATACACTTTTACAGGCGTTTGAACCAATTGTCGAAACACATTGATCGTTCTTTTAATCTCACATTTTTTCAAAACATATTCGTTTTACCAAGCTTTACTTTTGTTCGATTTCTTTAAAAACAACTTTCACGAAAAATTATTTTTTACCACTTCTGACAGTTCTTCTGATTCTACGTATATAAAACTAAAATACTAACAACAATTCTGGTCTAAATAATTAGAAGAGATACTTAAAAGCTAAATGTTAAGAAATACATTTGCTGCTACTGTTGTCTTACTAGGTCGGAAGGCTTCTTGCGTTTCAACCGGATTTCTCGCCCAGCAGTTTCGATGAGTCTGGAGGCTTCCTCATTAACGTGCTATCTAAGCCTCAGTTCGTGAGACTTTGCTAATTTCATTTACCACTGAATTCACGCCTAGATCACGGTGCAGGTCAGCAGATCTAATGTACCAAGGAGCATTAACCAAAGTCCTTAGTACCTTACTTTGAAAGCGCTGAATGCTGGCAATACAGCTTTGACTTGAGCAACCCCATAGTTGGGCTTCGTAGGCCCAAACTGGCTTTAGGATTTGATTATATAATAACAGTTTGTTTTGTATTGATAGCTTGGATTTCCTGCCAACTAGGTGGTAAGGTTTGCCAAATTTCATAACAAGCCCACTCCTTTTTTTTACATGCTCTTTCCAGCGTAGCTTAGCATCTAAGGTGATACCTAGGTAATTAGCACTGTTATGGTGTGGTATAGGAATGTTATTTATATAAATTGAATGCCGGCTTTTTCAAGGTAAAGTCGACATGAATTGATTTGGTGTCGTTTAATTTGATGCGCCACTTAGATGCCCACTTAGTAATTACGTTGACTGCTGTCACATGACGATCTTTCTAGTAGTCTAGTTTCTAGTACAACTACTGATTACGACTTCGATTGAATTAAGTTCATCGTTGCTCTGGTTCTTAGTTAATCCACGTCAAAAGTTGTTGAAAATAATGGTGCGCAAATGTTCGCTTTTCAGTCACTCTTTTTGGGCTGTAAACAACACAAATAACGCCCGTATGTCAAAACACATTTTTTTCAACATAATTCCCTTAAAGAGAACTGATTATAACGACCTCCACCTTTTTGATACCATTTTTGTAGTTACGATTTCTTCGCAGAGAGTAACTTTTTGAGATATGGGAGACAAATCTGGAGAATACGGTAGAAGCGAAAGCAATTTTTTCAATCGGTTTCACTGACTAGTGACATGATTGGCTTCATGAAACAGCACTTTCTTTTTCTTCAAATGCGGCCGTTTTAGGCGATTTCTGCTGATGATCTTTCCTTTTTCAAAGTAGTCAATACAAATTGTTCCATACTTATTCCATATGTATCGCAAAATACAGACGCCATAACCCTATCAGCCGACTGTTGTGTTTTTCCACGCTTTGGAGCGGGCTCCTCGTCGGCAGTCCACTCAAATAACTGTCGATTGGATTTCGGAGTGAGACAAAAGTGAGCTCGCGCCACGCACACTTTCTCATACTAAAAACTTCTTGAATGATATGATGTACATATGTATAAACATAGCGTATCAATCCTTGATGGTGGATTTTCCTGGGGCAGTGTCCGGAAACTCGTCATTAAGCCAAGTTTTTATTTCAAATGTACTTTTTTCTCTTCAAAAAGTAATATTTTATCAACAGGTGAAATTCCTTTTTATACATTTGGGACAATTCCAACCATTATTTAATAAGAGTTGCCACATATCGAGGCCACCCTATGTGCTATAAAAATTAAATTTGTATACATTTTGATGCATTGAGCTAATGGAATTAAAATACATTGAAAATGGGTTGGATTTCGCCGATTTGTTGTAGCAAACAGAAGGAAAACAAGAAAAAACGTTAACTTCGGCTGCACCGAAGCAATATTCCCTCCACAGGGGCATTTCTTTTAGTAACTATGTGTGCAGTTTATATGGAAGCTACATGCTATAGTAATCTGATCTGAACAATTTTTTCGGAGATTATTTTATTACCTTAAGCATCCATGTCAAATTTCGTGAAGATACAACGTCAAATGTGAAAGTTTTCCATACAAGAACTTGATTCCGATCGTTCAGTTTATATGGCAACTATATTATATAGTCGATATCCCGATTCCGAACA
This sequence comes from Bactrocera neohumeralis, assembly GCF_024586455.1. Classification (NCBI taxonomy): domain Eukaryota; kingdom Metazoa; phylum Arthropoda; class Insecta; order Diptera; family Tephritidae; genus Bactrocera; species Bactrocera neohumeralis. Next base: position 54,030,287 of record NC_065923.1, read on the forward strand.
ATTTCTTGAAGACGATATTACATTATTTCATGAACAATTTTAAAAACTGAGGGACAAATTTCGTATATATACAGACGGACATGGCTAAATCGACTCAGCTCAACATACTGATCATTTGTATATCGTCACCTGAAATTCAAAATAACGTAACAACATTTTCGGAAATTTACAGGACAAATGAACACGAAATAAAATTGAAATGAGTAAAACAAAATTTTAAAATTTCAAAACTGGTTTATATCTTAAGAACCTGAAAATGTTGAACATATGTAATATTATGTATATATACAGACGGACAGACATAATCAATAAGACATTAAATCGAACTTTTTGAACATACGTTATCATTTATATGTATATACACTTTATAGGGTCTCCGACGCTTCCTTCATTGTTTTACAAACTTCGTGACAAACTTAATATACCCTGTTCAGGATATAAAAATTGATAAAGTAGTTGGTCATAAATAATGAAATTTCATCTGAAAATGGGCGAGCCACTTCTATTACCAAATTTTAACATAGAAATTAGATGGTCCTTCGGAGTCTTGATTAATTTATATGAAGCTGTTTCCTATTGAAGATCTTTTAGAGCTCATATCTAGCGAAGTGAGAAAACTATTTGTTTTACAATTTCTCATCAGCTCGACAAAATCGGCATAATAAGTCATTGACATTTAGAAATATATGTATCCATACTTCACTACTTTAAAAAGAAGAAGTTTCATCTCTTTGGCAATATTAATTAGAAAATTAAGATCTGAAATCGTGGACCTACAAAAAAATAAAAGACGGTAATAAACAAGTAACTAAACGCAAACGTTGATTATTAATCAATTACAGTGACAGCTCATTAAGCTGGCTATTTCAAAATATAATATTATGCTACAAAAGACCACCTCGTTGCCATCTGCCCAGTCTTATAGTCCAACCAACAACTCTGTGAAAAATCGGATCACATGAAGAAACACTACGCCGCATAAAGAATGCAGATATCGTACATACTATACATATGTATATGTATGAATATGTGCTCCTACTGTACCCACCTTTGAAACTGCGTGAGAACTATTCGACCAGTAAGCGAGTAACTGTGTGAATAAGCGGCTGCACGTCTCTGTCACTTTGATAATCAGCAAAAGTTGCCACTGTGTGGTGTTGGCGGCATACTTTGACCACTCTGCGGTGTCGCAATGTCACATCAACTCAAACTGACCCGGACCACCTGAGTGGAGCTGAGCTGAGATAAGACTGTGAGAGATGCGTCACAGGAATGTCGTAGATCTTTGCGGTTTTAAAACTGACAGTTCAGGTTGTGAATGCCTTGCAAGTATAAGCAGCTATATTATAGGTATATGTGGAAAGTAAGTTTTCCTGGAGTAGATGCAACAAATAAATGCCAGTGAGAAAAATTTGTCGAACTATGGTAATTATCTAGTACTGACTCCTTTTCACCTCAATTTCCTATCGGAACAAGTGGCCATGCCTATATACATGTGTATATGTCATATAATACATAATTATAAGTATATGTCGTAATATTTTTTATACGAATAACAATAGTAATACTAACACCATCTATATGATTACTATTAGTTAGATTATAACTATTAGTTAAGGAGATATATGTAGCATTTTTGGTGAAGCAACTTGTGTTAGTTTAGAAAAATACTGTTGAATTTGGGCTGTGCAACATCGAAATCAACCGAGTCCAATCGACAGTAAGCTTAGTGGACTGCATATTATATACCGGTTCTCAAGTGTGGAAAGACAACAAAAAGTCGGCTGGCAAGGTTATGGCATCAGTCTTTTGGGATGCAGGTGGTATATTTTTCATTGAATGATTATTGAGCCAGTTGTAATCCATTGCACTGCGTATTTGGTTGCAGTTCATTTGTACCATTCCCAATATTTTTTCTTTTTTTAGGAAGGATCAGTTGTACTCATATACTTCATCGTTTCCGTTTAAATATTTGACTGCTCTGTGCAATGCTTCGAAATGATTTCTGTATATCTCAAATTATAATGGACCTTTTTATCAACACTCCAGTTATTCCGCTATATTTTCATGTTAGATGTCGCGTTTGATTTGTTATCAAGGCTTTTGCGTCCTTCGTCCATAATCTAGCAAAGTAGCCGCAATGCCTTGATGACGAATATGTCAATACCTTTTTGTAGTGAGAATGAGTATATCTGACGGGTTCGTCCTAAAACAAACCGTCTGGTTCAGGAGCAACAATCAGTATAACCCATATACAAGGTGCGTTCCAAAGTAAATAGGACTTAAAAAAAACAGAACAAATAGTTTTTTCGGCAAAATCAAATTATTTTATTCAAAATAGTCTCCTTCTTCTTCAATACAGCTTTTTGCACGGTCCAAAAGCATGTCGAACGAGTGTATTAAGCTCGTTGGCCGATATGGCCGCCAGTATGTCGGTGGAAGCCTTTTGAATGGCTCCTACGTCTGCATAACGCTTCCCTTTCTTGGGCAAATGCATTTTTCCGAAAAAAAGAAGTCGAACGGTGCCATTTCAGGTGAATACGGGGAGTGGTTAATGGTTAAAATGTGATTTTTGGTCAAATAATCGTCCTTCGAATGTTGGATTCTGAGCAATTTTTGGTTGTCAATCAATTTGTGCGGAACAAACCGTGCACACACCTTTCGTAAGCCCAAATGTTCGGTCAAAATGCGATAAATCGATGTTTTTGGAGATGTTCAATTCCATTTCCATGAATTTGAAAAATTAGTTCGGCTGATTTTTGATGAATTCACGCACAGTTTCGATGAAATTTCCGGTTGATCGTCATTTATGTCCTCACGATCACTTTGAAAACGTTGAAACCACTCGTACATTCTGCTACGGGATAGGCAATCATCGCCATAATTTTCATCAATTGAATCGTTTCGGTAAAAGTTTAACCAGATTTAAAACAAAATATAATGTTGGCTCTTTGTTCGAAGCTCATTTTCGCACCGATAACACAAACATAATGAGACTTAAAACACAATAACTTCACATCCAATCCATGAAATTCTCCCCGATCTTGAAATTCAAACATAGCGGCATGGAAGCAGTTCCTTTTAGTGCAGCCGAAGGCGGCTTTAAAATCGACCAAGAGGTGGTGTGTGTCGACTTTCCTTTCACGGGTCTTTTGCAAGGCTTTACGCATAGTGAAAATGTGGTTGATAGTAGATTTTCCAGGTCTAAAGCCACACTGATAAGGTCCAATTAGTTTGTTGACGGTGAGCTTTAATCTTTCACACAGTACGCTCGATAGAGCCGTATATGGGATGCAGAGCAGGCTTATCCCATGGTAGTTGACGCAGATTGTGTGGTCTACCGTTTTGTGGATTGTGCAGAGCATACTCAGGTTCCAATCAACGGGCTTGCTTCCATCCGAACATATCTTGCAGAGAAGCTGATGCATGCATCGCCATCGAGATGTTACGTTTTCACTGCCGTTCAACGGTCTGGAAAAGTGTTCACTCCATGAATTCAGTATGCTCTGATCATCAGACAATAGATCAGCTCTTAGGGTCCAACAAGAGTACGCTCCGGTGTTAAAACCTTCCTTAGTTGTCACATCTTATCGTAGAATTTTCAAGCATTACCCCTGGCGGCCCTCTTTCTTCTTGTGTCTGTATATTTGACTCACTTTCCTCTTCGACTATCAGTCGAATTTGGAATTGAGCTATGTACAAATTTGGACAATAAAGATTTCACTCATTTACACAGAGTGACATAGCAATATAAAAAGAAAGCCATGTTCCAAATTTTGTCGATATCGGTTAGACGTTTCCGGAGACATGGAATTTCACCAAAAAATCGGCCGTGCCACGCCCATCGTCCAACTTTTACAGCGGCCCCTATAAAGCCTTGTCATACCATCCCTTCGGCAAATTTTTACGTTTCTGGCGCATTTAATTATTGATTTAGCGCGCTTTTAGTCGTTTTTAACAGTACCGTTATATGGGGAGTGAGCGAGGTTATCTTCCATTTTCACACTGTCGGTAGAAATATATATAAGATTTGCACGCAGTAAATTTGGTTGTTGTAGCTTAAGTGGTTTAGGAGATATATGTGTATATATGTATTGTTCCCTTCGGAAGGAGGAACATCAGTTGGAATAATTACATAGTCGTATGAGCGGTGTGAGGAGCCATCTTCTAAGATGGTATGTGCGAACTCCAATTTTTGAATGCTAATATGTATTGGAAATTGTTTTTTTTTTATTAAAAAGTTTGTTTGGAACTATGCAGGACACGAAAAAGCACCGACTCACTCTGCTCGATGGTTTAAGTCTGAAATTGAAGAACGAAACGTCGATACAATGCGATTACCTTACATCTTACTCACTTAACATCATTGTATTAGAAAAGGTGGGGGATGGTTTGCTCACAAAGTTTTTGTATCTGGCCGGAAGTATTTCACTAAAGAGAAATTAGTTAAGGTATTAAAAAATCTTGGTCATCAATTTCCGTAGATTATATCAGACAATTTTACGAAACGCTACCCAAACGGGTCTTTGAAATTTTTTTTTTCATTTTGAGACAGACAAAGGTGGGATCAACTCAATATTAAAATGGTATACAAATATTTCGATACTACATTAGTTTAAAAATATTTTTTGAAAAATATGGAAATAAAAAGGTGAAGCATTAGTTGTTATTGGCAGAAAAATGATTCGTTAAAAATAGATGATAAAAGTTAAACAAAACTATTTAAAACTGAAGTGTGCCAAGCTAAAGCGTATAGATAATACTTAATTCCAGTTTTGAATGTGGCTCAGAAACACACTTAATTTCTGCTTTTCCAATCCCCCTTTTCAACAGACAATTTTTCATTTGTTCACTGTGTTTCATAACATTTTCATTTGTGCATTGTCTGCCAGTGATTCGTAATTAACTCCAGCTCCTAAAAGCAGGCAATTTAAACGTAATCGCAAGCTCTTCCAACCAAATCACAAATTCACCCACATACAAGTCCATATGTGGCAACAAACATGTCGCGCATCCGGTTTGCCGTATTGAGGAAAATTAAGTGCAACGCGACTGGCTTCACTCATTGCAGGCAAAGGCAATTCACAAAGCAAATTCAAAAACGGGGGAAACATCCTTTGTCTCCTTTGTGCGCCTGCTGCCTGGAAAAGGTGGATGCGGCCGCTTAAAGGCGAATAATTACGTCTTTATTAGCGGAGGTTGGAGCTTTGGAATGGAGCATTGGAAAATGGGGTTGCAACGAGAATGAGGAACAAACCTTTAGCAAGGGCCACGGCAGCACCAGTTGTTGTCTCGATGATGAAAGACAAGTCGTTTGACGGTTCCGCTGATCAAAAAGCGAAAAATTACGCAAGCTTGTAACATCTTTAAGCATGTATATGTGTGTTCTGTTCGGTTGTATAGTCAATTAAGTAATACACACACATATGTGCGGGTCCTATAATTTCTACTGTAGTTTCTCATTGAAGTTTCCTCTAGGATTTCCGTTATATATTAATATTAAACTGATGGCATTTCTACTTCTATTTTTCTGCACTTTTCTCCCAATATCAGCAGACTATAAACGAGTCACAACTCCAGCTCATAAAAAAGTACATGGGACTTCTGCTAGTTCGCAGCAATATTCATCTTAGCTTAGAGGTAAAGCGATCGGCAACTCTTTACAATGAGGCAGTGTCTCTAGTGGGGCAGTTCTGAGAGGAAGGGAGCCAGACTGAAGACAGTGGGCAAAGCGAATCTTTTATTACGACTTCGGGCTCTCAAAGAGTTCAAGGAGAAGATGTGACCATTGCGATAGACCCGGTAGTATAGGACGCAACTACTATGAAGGCGTACCGTGAAACTTCGAATCCTTCTTTTGTTAGGGTCCCTGTTCGAGGAGGATCTGGCAGCGAATAAGCACGACGCTGAACAAGCGCATTTGGGGAGAGCCTGTAGGATGAAGTTTCTTCAAGTAAAGCTCTAACATGCAAAGGTAGCATCCGCAATTCTACGAAAAGCCGGAAACTGAGCTTAATAGTATTAGTATTATGGATACTCTGGGAGTAAGGGACTATAATTTGTATTTATGTAGAAATTTTAGAATACTATCTTATTGATTTCCCAATTTATATTTTGGACTGGAGTATCGAGTAACACATTGCAAACGGTGCAAGATCAATGTGACTTAGACGGGTCCATTTAAACCCCACGCGCAAACTGATTCGATACAACCTTTTTTATATTCGTCTGAAGTTTGATTCTGTGTGTCAACTAATGGATGTTTAGCAGCTATTTGCTTACAACGCGAGCAGTTTATCTTACGATTTATATATATTGGGTCAAGGCGGCGTTCCACCGAAGCAAATTTTTCAGCTTCGAAAATAGAAAAGTCAAAATTATGCTAGAATGTGGCGGGTCATTTAGATTTTTAGGTACGAATCTAGCTGAGATCCTCTGCAATTTCTATGATGCCTACTCGGCGATTTTCAAGCTCTGCTTCTTCAACTTTTTCGATGTAACATATTGTCATTAAAAGAGGTGGTTGGACCGGCTCGCATGAGGCAAGTTGTCAACGACTTCACGAGCTTCATAGAATGCTCAACGATTCCTGGCTGTGATTTCAAGGAAACACACAAAATTTCAAGAAAACTCGTTTTCCTTGGTAAAAAATGTAGAACAAACAAATTTGGTTTGCAGTTTAAATAGACCCGTCTGAGTCAAATTTGATCTTGAGTGTATAACCTATGAAACACTGACTACTCGGGTACATTTAGTTATAAAGGGTGACCCATTTCGAGTTTCCTTACTTTTTTAAGAAAAAAACATAGCTACCAGCATTTCGTCTGGTAACTGGCGAATGACACGCATGATGTTTTGTTCCGGGGTATGGGAAATGCCGCCGTCTTGTTGAAACCATAAGTCGCCGAGATCACGAGCTTCAAATTCAGGCATCAAAAATTCGGTTATCATGCCGCGATAACGGTCGCCATTTGCGGTTACGTTCTCACCGGCATAATTTTTGAAGAAATATAGACCGAAGATTCTACCGGCCCTCAAACCACACCAAGCGTTATTTTTTCTGAATAAAATTACAGCTCTTCAGTTTGCTCTTCGTCCCAACTGCAGCAATTTTGCTTGTTTTTATACTTACTGAGCCAAAAGTGTGCCTCATCATTGAACAAAATTTGGCTCGAAAACGACGGATCTTCTTGGAACTTTTCAAGAGTTCATAGAGCGAAGCGATGTCGCTCGGGAAGGTCCAGCGGCTTCTATTCTTGCACAAGCCGTATTTTGTTCGCTTTCAATTTAAGATCTCGACGTAAAATGTGTCAAGTCGTTCCATAACAGCGCCGATTCGATTCCAAACAATACTAAAAAAATAACATGCCACGACTCAAGCGTGAACTGTCAAAAAACGAGTATTGAAAAAAGCAACTCTACTTGGATCACCCGTTATTACTTGGCCAAATTCTTAAACTTTCTGGCGTACATTTCCCCCAAAAAAGGTTGTAGACAACACCCACAACAACATTTCTCTTGGGGTGTTATTTTTTTCCATTACAATAACAATAAAAATGTAAAGTCTTAAAATTTACCACTATTTTATTTAACATCAAATTTATTTGTGATGCTTGTTTTGAGGCGATTATTTTTTGGGTAAATTAACACAAACTTTGTGAACTTGAAGATATATGTATGTATTTAATTATCTTAAATTAATTGTATATGCAACAACAATAAATACGAGTACGTATATATTTAAACATTTTAAACATAGAATTGTGTATATTTGTGATATTGAAAGCAGGGTAAAAATCAAAATAGTAACAATAATAATATATAAATATACATACATAAACCGAACCTTATACATAAAACACTTTAAAATCTGCCTTACAAACACCACGTAAAACCAAAAAGCGAGCTTAAAAATCTGCCTAACTGCAACAACGAGCTTATGTGACTTTCAACGAATGTGTATACTGCGTTAAGTACCAACTAAAGCGAAATAAAATATAATGAAATGCACGGAGCACTTTACACTTTACACTTAAATATACTAAGTCTATGTGAATGCATGCGGGCATGCGGGCGTGAACGCGGTAGCTTTTTGCGTTGTTTGACATTTTAATCGATTTTTTGCGATAATGATTTCAAGGCCGCTTGTCGTGCGAATTTCTCACGCTTCGTGACGCCTTCGCCACTGCCACCCACATCGTATCGTGCCTGCGGCGAGCCACCTACTGAAGATGCAGCTGACGAGGCGGTTGATACCGCTGAAATGCTCGAAGTGGTTGACGAAGCGGATGGTGACGATGGCGGTTTGAGAACACCAGTAGCCTGCGCTGCACTGCTCCGCCGACGCCAGTCCAAAATCGGCGAATCGTTGACTGCCGCCACACCGCTGGTCGAATTTGTGCGTCCGATCACTTTCAAGGTCGCACGATGCCCACCGCCAGTCGCAGCTTGTAGCGCTGTCTGATTTATGTACGACCGTCGTAGTATGCAACACGTAACTAAAAATGGCACTGCTATAATCACAAATAGGCCCAAAAAAATTATGGCAAGCACATCCACCAATTCGGAACGCATAAAGTTCAACTCATTGGCGTGGGATTTGAGAAAATCTCCGCCGCCAGCGCTACTTAAAATCAACTCAATATAATGTATGCTTCTGGCAATTGGAGTGCCATATGTAGAGTTCAGCAGGAGGCGCATTTCAGCTACTTGCAACGCATAGCCGCGGTGTGAAGCCAGCTTTTGTATATTCATTGAGAGTGCATCATAGGTAAATGCATCGAAGGAGACCGTTTGCCCGATACCCAGCTGCTGTAAACGTCTAGCGCTGACCTCCTGCTCGGGAAAGATCGGTATGGCAAGTATTGGTGTGAGACCATTTATGGATTCAATAATACTCATTAGCCCACAGGTGCTAATGAACACTTTGACATTGGCATGCGCTATGACGTGAGCAGAGTAGAGCAATTAGTTTAAAAGCAGGCATACAATTATTTTATTAATTACTTACCTAAAACGGTTTCCTGTGGCCACCATTCAGCAATCATTGCATTCTTCGGTAGTGATGTATAAAACTTTGGATCCTCCCATTTGATTAGGAAATTGTAGTCTTGCAAGTCTGTAATTACGTCCAAGAGAATGTCCACTTTTTCACGAGCTAAATCTGCAGTGCGCGCATCGGCTCCCAGACTTATGTAAACCGTGCCTTTTGGTGCAGATTCTATAAAGTAAGTGATGTGCTACAAAGAAAATTGTTAGAATTAATTATTAAAGCACAAATGTCTACATACTCATACCGTTGGCAGTTCGATTTGCTTCTGTGCGCCACGCAAGTGTGCGCCAGCAATCTCCAGCATATTTGGCAAGTAAGCGCGCGGATATTGCACAACAGGATGTGAATTAATTAAAACAAGGCTAAGGTTTTTGGTTAGATCGCGGTGATGTGGTAGAGTGGTGTTGGCAAGCTGGCATAGTGTGTGAAAGTGTTTCGTGTAAACGGCTTCTTGGGAGATCATGTAAAAAAAGCTGAAAGTAGAGACATACATACATATAATAAATTGATGTATAAATGATTAAAATGGTTTTAGGACGCACTTGTAGGTCAACTTTTCAAAAAGACCCATTAGGGTATTCACGCTGCGCTGCCACAAGCCCATGCGCTCCGAGAAGGGTAAAAAAATACTGGGATCGAGTGCTGAGCTCTGTGGATTTCCGGTCATCTGATTAAGCCATGTATTTGCGCCGGTGGGACTAATTACAACGGTGGGTATTTGATAGTAATGAGCTAAGCTATAAATATTTAAAATTATATTTTTAAACTTACACACGAACAATTAAAAAAATTGCTCACCCTAATAGCGAATCGCTGAGAAAGAGATCAACCACCAACAAATCGAACTGTTCACCACTGCGTACTAATTTTCGCACCTTTCCATCGCCAAGCAATAAATCAACATTTGTCGCACCCGCATACATTAAGCGGGTGAAATGTTCCATAATTGAACGTTGCCGTGATTGTTCCACATCGAAGGGCAGCCCCATCTCCTCCCAATTCTCCCGTAAGCCCTCAATGCGTATTTCGCGTATTTTCTGCTGTACTGGGTACTCTTCAGCATGTGGGCTTATCAATGTAACCGAATAGTTGGGCTGTATTTCCACCAATTGCTGCAGCAAGCGTTTCCCAAAGAGATAATGTGACTTCCAAACGCTTGGCAGCACCGCCAGCACATTTACGCCATACACAAATTGCAACGGCACACCGAGCATAGACAACAAGGCTACGGTAGTGATTACCTTCGCCATTAATTAAATTATTTGCTTTACTTAACGACGCTGCAGTACATTGGGTTATCGCCCGTTTGACCTTAGTACCTTGTAATCACTATAGGTAAATGCCAAAGTTTGACTAACTTACTGTTGTTAATTTTTCGTAATAAAATTATCGATATATCCAGATTGGCGAAATTGCTCTCTTGTTCGTTCTGTTAAAAGAAAATATAGCTGTGATATACCACTCAAATGTGGGTGTTTAAATTCCGGTTATGCGGATTCATTAGCTCGTCCTGCTTGATATACAATTTCCAACAAATACTCTCGTTTGGCAAGTTGTATATACGTAAGTTTTGCAAGCGTACATTAGTTTTTGTAACTTCGCGTTACTTTATTTCACGTCAGAAACATTTTTGTTTTCATTTTCCACAAGTCATTCTTTCTTTTTAATTTTGCATTCAATTAGTAATTGTGCTTAAATATATTCATTTTATTCAGGAATTTATATTTAATGACATAGAGACGGCAGTGTGCACGGAAAAAACGCGACGAAAGCAAAAGTGTATTAAACTAGATAAAAAACATAAACGCAGAAATTGGCAACAGCCCATAGCGTTCTGTAAACAAAAGTCAAAGCAACAAAAATCAACTGTCAAAATCATATGTGCAGAAGCCACCATATTTATACAGCCATGATGAGAGATTTGAGCGGTTGTTAAAACTAGTTTGCGCAAACCCCAAGTTGATAATTTGAAAAGACTACTAAATTTTGCCTGGAATTTACAGACAAAATTCACTTTCATTCATACATAAAAACCTATTTTTATAACTGTGTTCCAACATATGTATATAGCAATTTAATATTTTCCAAATTTAAGTATATAATCTTCTATATATTTAATGTTCGATAAACTCATTGGCCAAAAAGCTATTACTGGTGATATAAACTATAATTAAAAACTGTATCGTGATAATATACGTAATTTAACGGATTTCTCAAAAAATCGTCTATTTTGGTGCACACTTTTGAGTCCGTTCACTGGATTGTTTAATTAGACATATTAGACTATATGTAGTTGCGATAGCAAACGCATAGCATTTATGTCTCCCGTGTTGTCTTCTAAGATACTGTTGACTTCTCGAATAGTCCTAATCTTATAGGCATTAGTTATATCCATTTTCCACCCCAGGTTCCAGTACATCCGTTGACACACAGTTCACTCGAGATTCCAATGTTTGTCAGAACATAATTTCATTTGAACACCTAATCTCGTGGTGCTAGACATTTAGGCCACGACGTACTCAGAATATTTGGCAATCCTTTTCGTAGCCGATTGATGACAATCAACCCAATGAAATTTTTGGTTTAACTTCTTAAAGGTCGTTGTGATTCTCAATTACAATCCACTTGGACCGTTGAACAGTTCGTCGGGAAATTCAGGAATTCTCGCTTTCGGGACAACCACAAATGCTAAGGATCTTTGCCCATCTTCGGTTTTCCATACTCGATGAAGCAGCAACACACCAACTTTAGACTGATCTGATCAGCCCAACACGCTTTTCCGACCGAGCTTTCTGCAGCAATTTCTTCACTCGTGGTGCATTTGGTCAACTCCATATCATCCATTATATTTCGTAAATCTGGCTCTTCTTGCAAAGGCTCATTCACCTCAGCCTTAACTTTATTCTGCTCTTCCGACTGCGAGGAGATCGGTACTGATATACTCACCTCTTGTTCTTCCGATTGTACTGGTATACACGCTTCCTGTTTTTCCAACAGTGAGGACTCATGTGATATACCAGCTTCTTGCTCTTCTAACTGTGAGGACATCAGTCCTGATATATCGCACGTCTTCTGCGATATACAGGCATCCTACTCTTTAAACCTTGTCGATATATGGCAAAATCCCGTTCGTGGCCATAGCCTACGATGAACATTGTGCCTCTTCCTTTCCGCTTATCTTCTCTGTTTCTTCATCTAATTCCAATTGAAATTTATTGTAACACTGTGATTGTAATCCGACTTTTATTCCATTAGTTCCTAAGGCACGTTGTTCCTTTTTCGGCTGTGGAATCTTCAGATCGTTTAATTTAGCATTTATTTCTATTTGGGAATTTATTAGATAATCTTACTTCTGACTATCCGCCTACATATTATTTACAAAGTGGCAGCGCTGTACGATTTACGAATTTTCGAACTTCGAAACGTCTGCATTTCAGCTGCTTCCGACTGACTTGCGCCATAAACAAATAAAATAGAAAGGTAAACAACAAATGATCGGCGCATATTGCATACTTGTAAATAGTATTCATTCATAATTTTTGTAAGTGTCTCCGACTTGAGTGATTTCTATTTTAAGGTTGATGCTAATCAGTGGTGCTAATTAATTGCTATGTAATAAATATTACTTAAAATTCAAAAATGCTTTATTTCTTTTTAAATATTATATAAATCATATATGCCAAAATGTGTATGCATTTAATACACACTTGGCCGGCTGCCAAATTACACGCGAAAAATCTGATAGAAAATTTGAAACTCAGAAGTGTTTGCATTCGATTGCAGTTGTTGTTCTATTATGTTTTAAAGTTGTTTGTAAGCAATCTGATTTTTTCTGCAATATTTACTGGGTCACTGTTTCTTATTAGATTATCAGCATCAGCAGATAGAAACGGACAAAGTGATTACGCAATTCCATTAAAATTCGGTGTGCCAATTGTGGGATTTAAAATAAGTAAAAATGGCTTTAACACTTGGTAAATAAACAAGTTTATGCTTCGTATGTTTGCTTTGATACAAACTAACATTTATTTTTTAAAAACACACATAGGACGCATCAATGTAGACGAGCCCCTATATGATCTAAGCACTTTTGCCGGACGCTTTCGCTATTTTGCTTGGATGACAGACCCCCGCACTGTCATTGTTTCCAACGACCGTTTATTGCAAGCGAAAACGCTGGTGGAGAGTTATCGTGTCGGCAAGGAGCCAGAAACCACTACACAGGAACAAGTCAAATATGCAATGAAACTTTATTCATCTGCCTTCCATCCGGATACAGGCGAGCTTCAGAATGTCACCGGGCGCATGAGTTTTCAGGTTTGTAGTTTCTGATAATTTTAAATTGTCTATATTTAACGAAAACTAAGGCATTAGATAATGTAAAAATTACTTTTTTACTTTCATTGTATTTTAAATCATTGTTGTAACAACAACGCAAAGAATATGTTAGTCTCGTGCTGCATTTATTTCAAAGTCACATTCACATCTGTTTCACAACTTTTTTTTTATGTGCTCAATTAAAAGTAATTCAGTGCGCTTTTATTGGCTTTTGTGCTCGTATATTTATAAAATTAAGTCCATGTATATATGTGCTTTATCTTATTGCTTGTAAATAGTCTGCTGACTTGTTGCCAGCAGCTAAAAGTTTGCCGCTACGCTCGTGCCCTATATGCGCAATAACAGCGCGTGCAGCTGGGCAACTACATAAGTATGTGACGTAGTTTCGTTTGGTTGCCAAAAAAATTGTATCGCGGTTTAGTCATCGGCACAAAGTATGTACACATGTGTTTTGTGATTATGCTTTAATTTGCCGGCGGTCATTTGCTGATAAGATCCGAAATGTCTTGCATGCATACATACATTATCAATTAATTACTTTTTTTTTAATATTTCCATAAATAGTTTGTATATATGTATGTATTTTTGTTTGTTCTTTATTATCACATTCAAAATATTTTTTTAGGTGCCTGGTGGCATGCTTATAACAGGCGGCATGCTAGCCTTTTATCGTACCGTTCCCGCCGTGGTGCTCTGGCAATTCATCAATCAGTCATTCAACGCTATAGTCAACTATACAAATCGTAATGCGAATTCACCGACAACAGTCACACAGTTGGGCGTCGCGTATGTGTCGGCAACTACCTCGGCATTGGTAGCGGCACTTGGTTGCAAAAGCTATTGGTCCAAGCGTGCCAGCCCCCTATTTCAGGTAGTAAACTATTTATTTTTTATTCCCTTTGTGAGTCTGTCTAAATTTGTTCTATACGTCACAGCGTTTTGTGCCGTTTGCTGCCGTTACCGCTGCCAATTTTGTCAACATTCCACTTATGCGGCAAAATGAGATAATCAACGGTGTCGAAGTGAAGGATGAGAATGGTAACATTGTGGGACACAGCCGCTTAGCTGCTGTAAAGGGTATTACCCAAGTGGCGGTTTCCCGTATTACTATGGCAGCACCCGGCATGTTGATATTGCCGTTTATTATGCAACGTTTGGAGAAAATACCGGCTTATCGACGCATACGTTGGATAGACGCGCCTTTCCAAACGGCTATGGTGGGCTGCTTGTGAGCATAAATAACACTTTCGTTTTTCAATTGCTTCTAATATGAAATATTTTTCAGTTTGCTGTTCATGGTTCCCACGGCTTGCGCAATTTTTCCACAAAATTGGTAATGTGCAATTCGCATTTACGCATTTAAATTAATAAAATTAGTTATTTATTGTATTGTATGCTTTACAGTTCGTTGAAAACGTCCACAATCAAATTACTTGAAGCCGATCAGTATGCGGAAATAGAGTCCAAGACTAAAGGTCGCGTACCACAGCGCGTATACTTCAATAAGGGCTTATAAATGTGTCGCATAATTCAAATTAATTATGCACAATAGACAATATTAAGTAAATGAGTTGCTGACGCGTAACGAAAGTATCTCCACTCACCTGGAACGGCATTTACATGGAAATCGTATTCAATAACCGGGAATTACTACTGCTAAACATGCCTCAAATAGGCTAGAAATGTTAAATCTGTAAATTTTAAGTCTAAGTAACTGCGCATTTGTAGATGTGATTTAGTTTTAATTTTCTGTTTTCTTCGTTTCTTAAATCAATGTATATTTTTATGGCATTGGTTACTTTTTACGTTTTTGTTGTTGTAAACTATTAGTGTGTTTGTGTTATTAAATTTATCACTGTGTGCAGTTTAATGGATTTCAAGCATTGCCGCCTTATTTTGTACGCTGTTTGTTTATGAAATTAAGCGTAAAATGTGTACTCTTTATATATAGTCATTATTCCGAAATAAAAGTAAAAAAGTAAAGACTGTCGGTTGTTATTCGTGCAGGCGGCTTTTCAAGTAAAATCAAAAAATATTTTAACTAACGTTATAAATATGCAGCCAGGCGTCAAAATTATTAGATTTCGTACCAAAAAACTTCTCAAACCGTTTAGTGATTGTGGTTGTTTGACTCAGAACTGTTTGAACACGCGCAAAAATGAATTTTACAGTTTATCTTCCATAAAGACAAGAACCAAAGAAATTGTGAATAGTGTTACTAATATTGCAACATTTTGGAAGCCGCATGAGTTAATCCAAAAAAAAACGCTCCGCAGCCTCCACCAAGATGGTGGGACCAGAACCCTTTATTGGGGTAGGTCCACACACCATAAAGGAGCTACTTCGCAAGGAAGATGGAGTGGCAGGGAGCAGCATTGGCGGCAAACGCGCGGTATGAGACATGCCAAGTTGCTAATGGGAGGATACAATTTGAGTAGGTTCAAGGTTATAATAAACCTCCCCAGGAACAAACTCAGGCTACTAGTCGCATGGTATACCGGCCACTGCAAGTTGAATAGGCACCTGTACAACATGGGCTTATCGTCTTGCGTTAACTGCCGGTTTTGCGACTTGGAGCCTGAAACCCCGGAGCAGCTGCTGATTGACTGCACAGCAGCCTGTAGACACAGGACTAAGGCCCTTGGATCAATGTTTCCAGATAGGGATCGCATAGCCTCACTAGCGCCCGGAAGTCTATTGAACTTCATCAATGCGCTGGGGCTGGGTGAGTCTATGTAAGTTAGGAGAGGGCACAATAGACCAAAGGTCGCGGTGCATTTCTCATATTGAAACAACCAATAATCCAAAAAAACTGGACCGAATTTACATTACTGAATCACAGCAAAATTTATCTATTTGTGAAGCGGATGATTGCTGGTGAATAAAAGTCGTTCAGTAATGATAACATCAAGCGAAAATACGCTAACTTCGGCTGCACGGAAGCTATAAAACCTATAACAGGGTTATTTTTTATAGCATAAAAGGACATAAAAAGATCGCTATCCTGATTTTAATCGGTCCGTTTGAATTGCAGTTATATGTTATAGCGCTCCGATCTGAACAATAAGTTCGGAAAACGTAGTGATGCCTTAGATGGTAATATGTGCTAAATTTTGGTAACTTCTTAATCCACGTAAGGATTTGAATTTTGAATTAGTCACTTTATATGGCAGCTATATGTTATAGTTTCCCAATATCGGCCGTCCTCGGATCGTACTGTCAATAATTGCACCGTCTGAAGAAAGTGTTTGCCCAAAAGTAAATGAATAGACACAGCTATAGTGACTCGCCAAAAGCTCCGGGAGTTTGGTTGGTAGGTTCTTATACATTTACATTATAGTCCGGACCTGGCGTCAAGTGAATATTATATGTTCCCGTCTATGGTGAATGATTTTGACGAGAGTACTAGCTGTTTCCAAAAGGGAAATAATTAGTTCTTGTTCTTACATGGACAGAGATTGTGTCGAGTTGACGGTCCTTGCCCGGTCTTTTGTGTGAACGGTCCGAAGGAGAGTTATGTTGTAACAGCACCAACCAATAGTTATGAGGAATGATATTGTGAAGACGGATTTTATAATGTTATGATTGTTAAGGTTGTTATTATATTAAAGATATCGGTTACTTATTTGATATGGGAAAAATTATCTCACGATCACTAATTTCCCACAATTATCGTTTTGGTGCCATGGGTGCAAACACATCAATTTCTACATAAAACGCACCTTCAAATTTTTCATTTTAATAACTGCAATAAAATTATAAACTAACAATTCAAGGACCCTATGCCTAACCGTACCATACTTTGATAGACTAAAATCCCTATCCCGAGAATTGATGATGTAATACAGGTAAACATCAGACTTACATTTCGTGTGATACTTTTGTGTATAGGAGCATACAACAGTGCAGTGTTCTACCTCTAAAATAAATAAGTTTCAGAGTTATTGGAAAATTGATTGATAATTATTGATAAATATGGCTATTTGGTGAACGAAAGTTTGATCATTTTGGTTGATCGTAAAATATATCTGAACGAGGAATGCGTTGGACATATCGTTCGGGAATATATTAAGATTTGCGAAAGCTATATGCAAAGTGGAAAACGCTTGAGGTTCCAATCAATCTAAGCCAACAGCGAACTAATTTTATTCATGGTTCCATCGCTCATACAATCGACAGCGGATTGTATGTGATTAACCGATTCTCTAGCGTGGAAATTCCCAAAAGTAAGTTTAGATTGAAAGATGAGGAATGCACCGTGACCTTTGGTCTATTGTGCCCTCTCCTAAATCACATAGAGTCACTTAGCCCCAGCGCATTGATGAAGTCCAATAGACTACCGGGTGCTAGTGAGGCGATAAGATCCTTATCCGGAAACGTGGATCCAATGACCTTAATACTGCGTCTACAGACTGTCGTGCAGTCGATCAGCAGGTGCTCCGGGGTTTCAGGCTCCCTGTCGCAGAACCGGCAGTTAGCGCAAGAGGATAGGCCCATGTTATACAGATGCCTATTCAGCTTGCAGTGGCCAGTATACAATGCGACCAGTAGCCTACTCAAGTTGTATCCTCCAATTAGCAACTTGGCAGGTCTCTTACCATGTGTTTGTTGCCAATGCTCTTCCCTGCCCACTCCTTCTTCCTTGCGGAGCAGCTTCTTTATGTTATGGGGACCTACCCCAGTAAAGGGTTCGGGTCCTACCATCTTGGTGGAGGCTTGGAAGAGCACTACAATCGGTTTATAGCACCAGTGGCAACTACTTATACTGAATAGCGAAATCCTGGTTTTCGTTGGTCTATCTTTAACAATATACGAACATATACATAAGAAGAAGTCGTCTTCATTCGAGGCCAACAATACTTTTCAGGAAAATGTGAGAGTTTATATACAGAAGAAGTAGCCTAGTGGTGTTAAATCACAACTTCTTGAAGTATACATATTCAATGTCACAATATCGTGAAATAATCGAATATCCAAACTTTGATCGCAATATTTCGGGTTTGCACGTGCTGTGTGGCACGTAACCTCATTTTATTTTAACCAGATGTTGCCCAGATCAGCTTCTTCCAATTGCGGCCATAAGAAGTTGGTTATCATCGATCTATACTGGTCTCCATTGATAGTAATGGGGTCACCAGCTTAATTTAGAAAGAAGTACGGGCCGATGATTCCAACAGACTAAAAGCCACACCAAACTGTCAATGAGGTGAATGTAATGGTTGTTCATGAATAATTTGTAGATTTTCTCCGCACCGAAATCGCCTGTTTTGTTTATCTACCGCACCGCTCCAATGAAGGTAAGCCGCATCGGAGAAGATGATTTTCTTAAAAAATCGTTATCGTCCCCATGGCTTCATTTCATGAGTGAGAATAATTTTATACGAATGCAAACCCAAATCCTTTCTCAAAATCCGCCAGCTTGTGGTTTGAGATATTTCCAATTTTAAGAACGTCTTGAAATCGACTAATTGCGGTCTTCAGCAACACTTGCAATATTTTCATTATTTCGAGCGTTTCATTGTCTCATTGGCACTTGAACATTATGTAAAGAAATTGAACGTACAAAATTTTCAACAATTCGACCAGTATCTAGCACAGGTGGACGATTATTACGACCATCAAATGACAAAAGCGCACGAAAAGTTGCAGTTGGAAAACGATTATTTTGATAAGAATGATTTTGACTGAATAATTTGTAAACGTTGTTCTGCGTATATCCGTCCATGATGAAATTGCAAACATTATTGAATACAATGAAAAAAAATTACAGATCAGGACATATTAAAAAAATGGCCGAAACGACACTTAGAAATCATATCATTCATAATGGAAAATCCGTTATACAAGTATGTACTATACATGAACATCTTATCAACGTGATTTAATCGATTGTTATTGTCTCATTATATGGTTGTTGTTTGCTCGATTCGCTACTCTCCAACGTTGAACGAATTGATGACACCTGTAATCACACAACATTTGTGGCGTTTTCGAAAAGATTTTTATACTCTTGCAACATGCTGCCATAGAGTGTAATAGTTTTGTTCACCTGGTTGCTGGATCACCAAAAACTAATCGAGATAGTTATAGGATTATATATAGTATACAGTAGCAAAGAGCATCTGTGGGGGCAAAAAATTTTGAAAAAGTGGACGTGGCTCCGTGGCCAGTGTGAAAATCAGCGACATCGGACTACAATCAAAACTACTTCCCATATAACACAATTTAAGGGGGTATTCTGGTTTAGAAGCCCGAATTTTAGGTATTTTTTTACGCGATAAAAAAAATAAAAAGTTATTTTGACTATCCATTTTTTTACATGCTTTTCATTGATATTCTAAGAATACAAAACATAAATAATATAAGAAAAAAATTAAATTAAAAAAACTGCAGGTCGGCGAAGTAGAGACTGATGAAACAATGGCTTGTCCTGGTGTGCAGGATATAAATCCTTTCCATGAACTAAAATGAAAATGTATGCGAACTCCGTGGAGAGTAAAAGTGTAATTATCGCACTACGAAACGTTTTAAAAAAAAATTTTACAAAATGGTGGAGGTTTGAAAAAAAAGTTTCGTATTTTTCGTTTTTTTTTGTGGTTCGGAATTTTTTAAAAAATAAAAAAAAATCTTTCGAAAGCTCTTCGTAGTGCAATACTATAATGTATAAGAAAGCTCTGTGTAAAATTTCATGTGGATCGGTTGAGTAGAACATGAGATATCATGCACACCGTTTCAAGAAAGGTAGTTATGAGAAAAACGAGTTTAAAGTTTGAGAACTAGTCGCACGCAGTCGGAGTCGGAATCACAAAATGAGCTATAACTCGGAAAATAATTTGAATTTCGAAAAATCCTCTTAGGAACATTTTCTTGAAGGGTTATACTACAAAAATATGCAAAAAAAAATCGATTTTTTTCGAATTTCTAAACCAGAATACCCCCATAAAATTCCATTTAATTTTTCACTTTCCAGTACACAAATTAAGAAGTAATTGATAAAACGGAATAAAATTTTGCGGTAATAACCAAAAATTGTCCAAATCCAACCAAAAATGTTCAAGCCCATAGGTATGTATGTTCGGTTATACCCGAACTAAGCTCTTCCTTGCTTCTTTATATGTTTGCTTCTGATGTGATAAGCATTAATAAGTCATTGGAGCCTCGTCAATGAGATTGTTCCAGAGGAACGTATTTTTGTATGTTACCGGTTTCGAAACCTTTAAAAAAAACCATAAAAAATTTTGAATGGGACTATCTTGGAAAATCGAATTTTCGAATGCGTTTTAAGAAGTTCAGCGAAGTCAAAATTTGTAGATGAGAAATTTAAAGAATTTCAAATATCATAATTTAAACAAAATAATATTTCAACGCCCTTGGGGTTATGCAGGAAAAAGAAACAGCTTTTTCACCTCTCTATCTCTCTCTCTCTTACTTGCTCTCAAGCAAGACTTGAGAGGTGGACTTGGTAGCAACGGATCCACTTCCAAATATATTATTATTACCCCCACGTTGAGTTATTAAGTTTGAGTTTCACCACCAAAATCCGTGATTCGTTTATATGTATATATGTACATGTATATGTACATATATAGAAATGTGTGTATGTATTCAACGTTTTGTATATGAGAAACAGCTTACTTTTATTAAGTTATTCATCAATGGTTTATAAACAAATTTGGCGATGGACAATTTCAAAACTGCATTACTGCAATATTAGGTACGTCATTACTTACTTATAATACATTTTTTGCCAGTATTTTTTTTTTAACAATATGAACATTATATCCATAGACTTAGGCCTTTATGCATTAAATATATGTTTATATACTTGTTTAAATAATTTTTTCGTATGGTTTTTATCAAACGATTTCCAATTATGCCAAAAGTGGTTCTTTTAATAAACTTATGACCTGTTTACACCTTGCTTGCTTAGGCGCACGACAATGCATACAACCGTTAGATAGGCATAATTTTCATCGACTCAACTTTTACGTTTTGTAATTATTTTATTTTATTTTGGCTAAACGTCGCGACTTTCGGCCAAATCACAAATTATATTTACGATTTGCGTGGTAATTACAAAGCATACTATTATACATAATTTGTAACGGTATTTTCTAATATAATAATTTATTTACTTTTATTTTTACGCAATCTTCAAGGTAATAAATTTAAAAAAGAATATTTTATTATTATTTTTTTGTAGCTTAGGTTTTTATATTTATTTTACATGCTTTTTCATAATTATGTATTACGTTATTTGATGTCAATTAAATTTTTGAAATTTTATTTTAATTTTACTTGTGTTTTTTTTGTTTGTTTTGTATTTATGCACAGCCTTCATTTTCGTTCTACATGTATCATTCACCTGAATTATTTGTACGCAGCACCCTTTAACTCAAACCATGCCGCATAAAATTACAAAATTTTCATAAGCTTAACCCTTGTGTTGGAACACACACCTAAATCGCATATGTATTTAACGGCTTCGAGTAATTTTTTTGTAGTTAATTTTTAATTTGTACACTTTATGATACGATCATGTCATACATACATACATCTATAAATATGTATGAAAGTATATATGGATTAATCTATTTTTGTAATTGTCAGTACAACGGTAAATATGTACATATATGTATGTATGTGTAAATATTTATGATATTTTATTTTTGTTATATGTTTGTATATATTTTGTAAGTAAATTGAAATAAATTTAAACAAGAAGAAGAAATTGAAAAGAAAAAATATTTAATTTGATTATAATTAACAAAAAATAATTGATGAAAAATTAACCGTTTCAACACCCCAGCAAAGTCTGCAGTAGACTGTGTCCTCCATTTATTTCCATTTTTTGCATTAGACTAGTCGAACCATTAATCCACCATCTCAGCTACAACGCTGAAACCTGTGAAATAAACTAGTTACAAAATATACTACAACCAATACAAGCTGTAAAGTAACTAGTAACTCCACTGCCCCTTTTTCGTGCAAACAGCGGATATTCGTTATGATTTGGTGGTCAGCGAGCATTCAATTTTATACTAGTTCAAAACAGATATCAGTTCCCTGGCACTTTTTATACACTCAGGAATGGTTAGGATTCGAATTATAATTAGATCTTTCACGTTTTCATTAAAAATGTATCTTTCTTTGACATAATTAGGCTCTTCCTGAACTACATTTCCAAAAGTTAGATATTATATCCTTTGTTCTAGCTAGTTCAGCTTTAGTCAATAAATTCTAGTGGTAACCGGTATTTATTCTGACCAGTTTGCTAATTTCCTGCAGGGTAGTAACAGGGTCCAGATTGATTCGCTTTTCTGAAAGGCGACCGGTAAATTTTAAATGAAAACCAGGTTTATAATGAATAATTTCTTTGAAAACCATAAAAAATCATATCATGGCACACAATTGAATGTTTTATATAAACAATTCGATATCAGTGTTTTGGCGTACATAATTTGGCCAATATCCCTCTGGGAGGACGTTTTATTATTTGCAATAATATTAACAGTTAAACAAGGTTCTAAGTTAAAAAAAGCTAAAGAAAGAAGTCCTTAAATCAATTCCGCAATCTAAGTTTAAAAGAATTGAACTAACAATTGCCTTAGTATCAGAAATCATTTTTGAATACCCATATTATGTATGTCTATTAGCGCGAATATGATATCCTCTGCCAGGCAACCACACAAAAAATTCGCTGCAGGATATACAGAAATGCTAAAATCGGGAGAATGCTCAAGGCCTGTCGAGTGTATGAAATGGTTCTGTAAAACATTTCGATGAAGTATGATATTTTTTCCAAAGCTGATATTGAATGGTACTTTCAGATAACACAAATGTCGACTTGGATATGCAAGAATTCTATATTATTGTTTTTTAAATGTCATTCTCTTACTGGGCATTCATTTTGAGTTTAAATGAACTTAAGGCTCAGGTGGTAAGTATTACCATACATAACACCATTTAAGAGACAGTACCACCTATGGAAAATATCCAACAGCACTGTTATAATTTGTAAACTATAGCTGACCAAATATTTACTTCAAAGTATGGAATCGGTAAGATTCTTTAGTATAATTAACTCCTAAAAAGTCACTTTTAATAGCGGTAATGGTTGTATTTACTTCCATGAGCCCGAAAAAAATCTTATTAACCACCTGAGGGATCGTTCCTAAGAATCGCATTGCCTTTTTCAATGGCCCTTTAATTCTCAGTTGCTGGCAAACCGTTAATATTCTACCATATAATAATAGCTAAGTGAAAGCTGAAAGAAATACAATTAAATTAAAACAAAAAATCAAACGAAATAAAATTCAGTAAATTTATGTTATATTATTTTGGCAAATAGTTTGCATTTTCTTTCAAAAAGAATTTTTATTATTTAACAATGTTTAATATACGTTTTAATTTGAATCGTTATGCATTAATTAATTAATAAATTAATTAGTTCACTTCATTGTTTACTTGCTGAACCTAAATTACGCTTTTTCATTCGCCTTGGCGCCGTGACTTTATGCTACAAACATTTGTTGTATTGCTTACACATATATATACATATACAATTTATACATATATATGTATATATAAAATACACTTTACAATATGTAAATTTGTAACTTCCTTAACTTGTAATTACTTTGTATGAATATTGGGTAGATTTGTAGGTGTGGTTATATATATATGTATGTGTGTGTGTGTTTTTGTGAATGCAGCTCTTTGAGCTTTGACATAAATCAGGAATTCTGTTTTGTTGTTGTAATTTGTGTGTCTTACTGACGTTAATTAGCATGAAGTTTTTGCCTACGTTACGTACAAAACTTAACATAACAATGTATATACGTACATTACTGGCTTAAGCTAGATTGTGGGATTTGTGTTCCAGTTCATTTGAATACAAAATTATAAAAAAAATGAAAATATTAAACATTTGTAAATTTATGCTTGAATGCTTTTGGTACAGATTACTCTTGCATTATTCTTTTTATCTTCGAATATTTGTTTCTTCTGCAGTTGATCACCTTATATTTATGTATATTTAATATGTTTGCGATGATTTTTGTTGGCATATGTTATGTAATGCGTGCGAAGCTGGTATTTTATAAATACTTGTACAGCTAAACTCTAAATAACCGTTATTTGTGCTATTTTCTTTGATTTCCATCTAAAAAGTTATACGACTTACATATAAAAGGAAGCAAATATTTTTTAAAAATTAATTTTATATTTAAATACAAAACGATATTCATTATTTAGACTAATTTTTATAAAAAAAGGTTAGCAAACAACATAGGTATGTATATATTTTGTCGCAGCTTCCTTAAATGACACGATTGTTTTCATTCACATTGTCAAGATTTATGTCGCTGCTTTGTGATAAATGTTTGTTTGTATGGTTTATGCGATTTAGCCGCCTTCGGCTCAGCGTTTGTGCTACTTTTGTAGTTTCATTTGTTGTTGTTGTTGGCTCCACCACCAGACCTGTAGGAAAAAAGTTTCGCGTGCTTGCGACACACCATCTCAACGACCAATAGCAGTGTGTCCGCCTCTGTGTCCCTTTCTGCACGCCTCGTCGCTGCCTTTTATCGTTCGTCGACGCTCGGCACCACTTCGACCACCGACACCGCCTCTGCCGTGGTTGTTGTCGATGTGGAGGAGGAGGTAGTCGAAGCTGGTGACACATTGTCGGCGTTATGCGCCACTGGCGGCTCCACAATGCTCGGCGGCAACACGAAACTTTTTCCCACAAGTTGATCTCATTTCAGGCCCGTATCGCTAGTCGGCGTCCACCGATCGAATTCAATACCCGAATCGGGTGACACACCGGTCGCCGCCTTAGCTAGTTGCGCCATATAGCCGCCCGTCTGCATACACTTGCAGTCCGTTGCTATGCAATTGCATGTGAATTTCGAACCCATATCGCCAGCACAGCGGCCGGCCATCAAAGTGCTGCCTAAACTCGCCTGGGCGGTGCATGAGGGCACACTAACGCCGCTACTACCACCGCCACTCTCATCCATGGCAGTGCACTCATTGTCACCATTGCCGCCGCTAACGTCGCCAGCTGGACGCAGTTTACGTTCGAATGAATGCAACTGCTCCATGAAATGAAAGTTGGGTGCGACATCTGGTTTGCGGTCGCGCACCAGCGTGAATGCGTCGTTCAGGCTGAGTGTGCGCGTCTTCATGAGATAGGCGAGCGTCACAGTGACCGAGCGGGAGACACCGGCAAGGCAGTGTACAAGCACGGCGGCGTTATTGGAGCGTGCTTCTTCTGCAAGGGAAATTCAAGTTATTGTCAAAACATATTTATGAGGAATGAGTCGCGTATACTTACCTATAAATCGGATGGCAGCTGGAAAATGCATGGCCAGATCTTGAGAATAGTGATCAGTTATTGGAATTTGTAAATACTGAATGTCGCCGGAGGACTCGAAGACGTTTGGAAGATCCGGTGTGACGTTTAAGACATACTGGAAAGAAAGCACAGTTCATTATTGACTAAATTACAACAGAGTTTATTTAGAATATATCAGATACGAAAGCAAAGGTCGCGCAAATAGTGCCGATATTGTCAAATCATGCATAATTTTAATAAAATTTGAAATCTAAATGATATCTTCCTCATGAGCCTTGAAATCCATCGGAGAACCACTCTTGCAGTCTTTGGACTGAGTGGGCAATTGAAATTTAAAGTTCACTCTCGATGAACAAAGACCAAACTCTAAAAGTCCCTCATCATTCTCGTCCAGCTATATGGTGCAGAGACATAGACGATGACAAAATTTGATGAGTCGGCCTAAAGGGTGTCCGAGAAAAAAAATAGCAACATTTGAAACGACTGGCGAGCTTTTGCTAATTCGTAAGAAGAAGAAGATGTGCGATATCGATGCACGAATTATTTCATTTGATTTAAAAAGCTTAGTCTTAATATTAACATTTCTGAAACGCAAAATGTAGTAATGAAACTAAGTGATTGTAATTTATTCGGTTTCTTGGAATAATGCGTGTTGAATTGGTTTACAACATTTTTCAAAAGAGCAATGCCTGAAAGTATTTTCCCGCTTTTCTTATTTTCAAATTGCGAGAGTATGAAATTTTCAGTGACACCCGAACTTAGCCCTTACCTATTTGTCTAATAGTTTATGCCTGAAAATTTCGTTACTCACATCATTCTTGCATCTACACTCACCTTAATATTGTACTTTTGTAATGCACGTGAATCACAACTATGCGACTCATTGCCGAGAAATAGGCCTGGAATGATCTCCACAGGTGCCTCATTGATATTGTGATGTGTGGTGCTCTCACAATCGGAAGATTCCGTGGAACTACTGCAGGTGGAGTCTGAATGCGGTGTTGATATTCGCAAAGATCTGTGGAAGAGCAAAACAGAAGGCATATTATTGACTTTCACTTGAAAACATTGCGCAACTTCAGCATTAAACTGGCAAAACATACCTCAGTCCCATTAATTGATCGGCCTGTGTGCTGTGACTAGATTCCATTTCTTTGTTTTGTGCGCTGTCATCCTCACACCACTCGGGAAATGCCTGACGGAAGCTTGAAAAACCATCTGTAATGGATTATAAGAAAAAAGAACATAACTCTAATTAATGAATTTTAGGAGGAAAAATAAACAATACATTGGAGTTAAGAAATTGCGATTGACATTACGATTATTTCAGGGACCGGAGGCGAAATCGATTGCACAATTAAACACCGCTTTATAAGAATAATAAGTCGTCATTGCGACTGTAATTCGCAGAGTTCCGAAAAATATGTATCGTGCTTTATAATTAATTAAGGGAATAACTGCAGTTGACGTCATTGTTGCTTTGTGTGTGTTTTGTTCAACCCACTGACCTTTTGAGTTTCTATATTTGCATTTCCGCCAACGTGAAAACTCACTTATTATACACCCACGAGCGAAAACAATGCCCACTTGCTGCGAGCATCGTCGGTTTGTAGCCGTCCATCTGTTTGTATGCCGGTATGTCTGTACGACCGTAAGTAAATTTCTGAATGTTTACCCAGCAAGCACTTTTGCGCGAAATCCAGTTCGGAGAAATTAAGGTAGAAGATGATAGATTAAAACTTGCAGTCTGCCATTTACATTTAGGCTTTATCGGTAGTATAACTAATTGATTAATTTGTATTAGAGCCCTGTTATTCCAGCACTAGCCCTAACTTAAAGAGAGTCTCTTAAAATATTTTTATTGAAGGAATATTATATTGATATAGACTCAGATGGAGTATTTATGGAATCCACTATATACGGATATATTTTTTTACGTGTCATATTATCAGGTTAGAATGAAAATAAACAAAATTTTGTTCGACTTGCCTAACTTCCTTTGTTCTCTCTCGATTCGATTCCACCTTATAATGCGAGATGACAAATATTTAATTTGAAATGAATAGCCTCAAGAAAGATTATTCTCTCAGTTATTACTTATACGATTTCAAATGTTTCTTGAATTTGAATTTATTTTAGTGTGGGGTTCTTTTTCGGGGCATATCATAGGGCTAATCCATCATATCTATGGTATAATGGACAAATTTATGTATAAAAATATTCTTCAGAATATTATGCTGCCGCACGCTGAAGAACAAATGCCTTTAAAATGGAGTTATCAACATGACAACGACCCGAAACTCACTGCTATTTGTGTAAAGCAGTGATTTGTTGATAACAGGAATGAGGTTTTGAAGTGGCCAGATCTCAATCTCATAGATAAGCTATGGGAAATTGTAGATTGAAAAATCAGACGTGAGTCGTAAATAAGGACGCTTTATTCATACAAGTTAAGGAAGCATGGAAAAGCATTTGGTGCGACATATGTACTATATAAATTAATTGAGTCCATGCCTCGCCAATGTGCAGCTGTATTGAAAACTAATGGATACGCAACCAAATACTAAAATACACAAATTTTTCAATCATAAAACCATTGCGTGCTTTAGTTTTGTCGCACACTGTATCGTGCCAAATTTTGATGTTATATGCATATTTTACTCTATAAATAGTTATTGTTTTGAAACTTGAGACTGTGGCTTGCGAAATTGTTAGAAAATTATAATTATGTATATTGGCAATAAAATTTTGGTATAACAATTGCCAGTAACTTGAACTTTCTTGCCTGCATTTTTGAAAGCGCACACTTACATATATCTAGAGTATACTGTGGCTTAAATTGCAACTCTGTGACAACATAAAAGTCGCATTTTATTTCAATTAATCTCTATGTAACTCAAACCGCCACAAATGCATGATATATGTATATTCAAATAAAAATTGCCAAGCATGTTTTCATTAAATATATTATACGATTTCTCACATACATACTATATATGTATATATATTTGGAGCGGGAAACTGCTGGCAAGCGCTCGCCATTGAGACGGCTGCGCTGACATCATTTGCATGTTTTTAAGTGGAACAGGCAGCAGCGACAAACTGCACGCCAGTTTCGTGCTTCAAACATGCACATGAACGAATGGGTGTACATATATACATACATACAAACATATTTAGTTTGAAGAATTCTTTTTAGCATTTCCGCGCTTTTTCGCTACTCGGATGCGCTTGTGTGCCGCCGCAGTTTCGCTGACTTCAAAACCGAATTCGAATAAAATCACGTCAAATCCACAAACTCAGACGCACACATATGCAAACATGCAAGCAGCAATTGAAATGCGATGCTAAATTAGCGTAAATAAAATTGCGAACAATTGGGTTGTTGTTGCTGCTTATTTATTTAATTGTATGACGAGTATTGTTTTTGAGAATAAAGCGTGCAAATAACGCGTTTGCTGTGAGCCATGAACGCGCGCATTCATTCAAGCTCGTGCGCAAGTGCGCTAGAACATGTACCAGATGTCGGTGAGCACGCGTGCATGTGTGTGTGTGTGTGTGTGTGTGTGTGTTCCAGACAAATGCTAATTCATTCATTGGCACATTCAAAGTAATTTTAGCCACAAACCGATGACTGACCGGCATGTATTGTGCTCCGACACACATAGGGGAACATACATAAAGCGCGAGGGCTGCCCGATAAGTGCTTAGCTTCAGCGTACCTTGGCGCCACTAACCCAAGAGAAAGGCATTATCCTGCAGTTCATTCTCGTAGACGGCTAGTGTTCAAATGTCAGCCGTATTGAAATCGTTTTTCTGTTTCGACGGCATTTGGAAAGGGTCATGTTAGCGAATTTTAGAAAATACGGGTCGGTCATATTATTCTTGATTTTGGGAGGGAAAGCGCGCAATGAAATTGAAGACTGCTTCGACGCTGTATTATATCGTGATATTGCATATTCGATGGTATCATCAAAACTTAATTTCACGGGTTTTATTTTGAATAACACGGACTATAATGTGACAAAAGTTCCTGATTTCGCATTGACGGAACGCCAAATGAAAATACGCGAGAACGCATTTATGCATCTGAAAAGAGTGCGTGGGTCATATTTTCCATGAAATATTTAGTATTGAGGAGTAGTGCAAACGTAGTCATACATTTCTATGTACTTTCAAAAAGAAGACGAAGACTGTTTCCAAGATTGGTAAACTTGCAGTCACGAAATTGCTTTGTGGACGAATACGAATAAAAGGAGTTTCACTAGATTAAGTGTCACGAGCTAAATGGAGAATATACCGTGAAATAAATCGTCTTTAGCGGACCGCCCTTGTATATACAAGCAGTTAGTCGGTGGATCACTTGGCTATCTGCTGAGCCACCTGCCACCCAGCTTACTGCGTACAGCAGTCATTCACAAATCACATATTACGGATCACGTTGTAGCGTGAAATTCACAGTTGTTCTGTTCTGCTGTTTTGCCGTTTACACTTTGCATTCATTATTTCTCAGCTTTATTTTTACATTGTATCATTTCGCATTGATAATGCGTCATAAGCGGGTTTCATTGAAGACTCGCTCTTTATTCCACCATTTTTTCAAGCGCTTTCGTCAACCGTCCATTTACGTTTATACAATCATATTTATTTCTGTGGCATATCGGTGTAGGGCAAAAATATAGTTTTGCTTGCACTTCCGCTCGGGCCGGAAGTGTGCGCCACCCGCACAAATATGCCCAATGGGAATACACATTGAAAACACACGTGTTTTGTTGTGGGTCAGAAACTCATTTGTTTATCTATTCGAGGAAATGTACATATGGACATATATAGGTACAAACAAACAAGTCCATACTTTTATAGCTTCAAAGGTGGCGCTTTTCAAGCTATTTTATTCGAACACTACTTTGTTGCTGACAGCTGAATTAATTGATTGTATCTATATATAAAGGGTGAACCATTTCTAAGTTCCCTACTTTTTCAAAGAAACAATATATAAACTTCAAATTTATTATGGAATATTTATTATCATTCGAAAGAACATTCTTTGGCAGTTATTTTTTGAAAATTATCTCTTTCAAATATTGTCTTAGATGTTCTATCTGTTGAGTCCAATTTCGGTGACTTTTTCGAGCCTTTCGGCTGGTAACTGGCGAATGACACCCGTGAGATTTTGCTCTAAGGCATGAATCGAGTACTTTATGCTTTACACGGTCTTGGAGGACCGGCCCAAAACGTAAAATTATCGAAACTTCCAAGTGTTATTGTTGATAGGTGCGATGTGTGAGCAGTGGCGCCGCCTTGTTGAAACTAAATGTCGCCGAGATCACGAGCGTCAATTTCAAGCATGAAATAGTTGGTTGTCATAGCGCGATAACGGTCACCATTGACGGTTATGTTCTTACCGGCATAATTTTTAAAGAAATATGGACCGATGATTCCCCGGACCCACAAGCCACACCAAATCGTTTGTTTTTTCTGGGTGAAATGGCAGCTCTTGAATCTCTTGCTCTTCGTCCCAAGTGCTTGTTTACTTTCATTGAGCCAGAAATGGGACTTATGTATAGCTGAACAAAATTTGGCTCGAAAACGAGCGGCTTTAGTTCTTGTACGAGATGTATCTTGTACGCTTTCAAATTAAGATCTCGACGTAAAATGTGCCAAGTTGTTCCATACGTCAGCCCGAGTTGCTGCGGACGGCCCCGAATCGACTCTCTACCGTCTTCGTGTACACTCTTAGCAAAGGCTGCTATACGGCTGCTAGTGGACGTGGTCTATTCGGTCGAATATTATCTAATAATGAATGCTGGATCTCTAAATGAGTGTTGGTGTTGCGAATAGAACGCTCAGTAGGCCGATTATGTTGGCCAAAAGTTGAGAGAAGCATGCGAAACAAATTCTTTACAGAACGCGAATTTTCGCAATAAGGCTGGCAATTTATAAACGTTGTTCAGTCCTTAGTCTTTCCATAATGAAATGCCAAATAATATTAAACAAAAATAACATGAAAGCTTGGCACGACTCATGCGTGTTCTGCCAAAAAAGGCTATTGGAAAAAAGTACCTCTACTTGGATCACCCGTTATATATAAATATACCACACATATATATATATATATATATATATATATATAATTACGGTGAGTAGTGGACCCACATAGGTTGGATGGTGATCCAAAAAGTGTCCTTCTAAATTAGCAAAGATGCCTTTGAACTAAATGTTTCCACTCGAAATTGTATGTATGTATGTTGTATATGTATATGCTTGATATAGTTTTGTTTTGAAGGGTAGGTCTTGCTAGCGTTTTACATATTCCTCACCAGTTTCATAACATAAACATTTCGATCAAAACCGATTACTTTCCAGAAGAATGCCTGCTGATCGCCAGTGACCGCACCCAAGTTAGACTGACCCAATAAGAATAATTTAACAACTCGTTGGATTTGATAACCTTTGTAATCTAACAAAATACCTCAATTCAATATTGGTGGTAATCCCATCCCTGGTTAGTCAATACACCTTGAAGAAAATTAGCTTGGCAAAGTTTCAAATTAGGAAAAGCATATATATTGGGAGGAGTTGGAACTTTGAATCACTTAAATAATAAAAGAGTGGAGTCATTCGGAAAACCTTTGGTGCCACCTTAAAATAAGAAAAACAAATTAATATTCCACAATTTGTTTAACGAACCTTTAAGATAACGCCACACAATTATCTTATTTGCATTCAAAGGTGCCCAGCACCCTGTATACAAACAGATAGGTGTTGTTATGCATACAGAGGATGTACATAAAAGTGTATGTATGCATAATAACAACAAATTAATATGAACAACATTCATTTGCCGGAAATAACAACAATATATATATATGTATACACATATTTATGTATATATTCATATAGAAGCTATATAACCGACAGCATTCGGGGCTCGTGTGACTCTTTATGGTAAGCCTTTGCACACTCCCGTCGCAAGCACTTTCCCAGCATTGTGACTAATTGTTTAAATGCAAATAAAGTACACACAACATATACATACATGTATATGTATTTGGATATGTGTGTATGTGAGCATTTATATATAATTAAATTCATTTATACTTGGTACTTTTATATTGGTGCGTAGGTCATTTTCATAATTGAATTTCTGTTTGCAAATGGGCATTTGCATATCTATGTTTTCCACAAAAGCCAGGACAGGCTCCCACAGAACAATTAAGTAGAATAAGGTTTCTGCTTACTAAACGTGTACTACATACATATGTACTTATGTATAAAT
The DNA here is from genome assembly GCF_024586455.1 of Bactrocera neohumeralis. Classification (NCBI taxonomy): domain Eukaryota; kingdom Metazoa; phylum Arthropoda; class Insecta; order Diptera; family Tephritidae; genus Bactrocera; species Bactrocera neohumeralis. The sequence goes on from NC_065923.1 coordinate 54,063,314, forward strand.
AGAGACTTACTTTCTAGAGCTATTTAATTTCTTATACAGATAGATCAAAACAGCTGCCAAGTTTAGTTATGTTTTTGATATTTATGTGTTTTGATATTTGTTTTGTATTAAGAAGAAGAAGATATTTGTTTTTAAGATAAGATAAGTAATCCGAATTGCCATATTTGAAATGCGAACTATACTGAAGAGCACCTCCAGACTCCTTTGCAGTCAGAAAAAGTTACTTCTTAGAGTGGTTTGAATGTCAAAGACGCGGTAGGTCTTTAAAATAAATGGTTCCACCTGGACAAAGCTTACGATACTACCGATATTTACCGCGCGCTTTGGTAAACGAAGCGTGTCAAGAATGGGACTATGAAATGCCACTTAAGGTATGCTATTTGATTTTGTTAGACCATCACATTTTGAGGGGTTACGACAAATTAACCTAACCTGGTTGATAAGCCAGCTAGAACCAAAATTCGGCTAAAACAAAAAAGACCGAATATACTGGCAATGGTGCTGAAAAATAGTACCGATGAGATGGTAAGAGAGGCTATAAACTATATCATGTTTATACTATTTACGGGCTCAAAAATATCTATTTTTTTATTATCTTATTAAATTCGACAACACCTCTGGAATATTGTCATTTATTTTCATTTTTAACTTATGCGCTCCAGCGAAATTCTTACTGAAATATTAATTTTTTTTTATAAAAATGTCTGCCAAAAACACGTATTTTTTCATTTTAAATGATCCTGTAAGGAGTTATAATGCCAACGTGGGTACATCCTTTTCCCAGGGGTCAGGGGTCACCAGAAATAGCGTCGCAATGGCCGAGTTGAAAATATTTTTTTCCACAAATTTCAGAATTTCTTTGTTAATAGTATATGTTTGTAACAATAAAAAATTCTAATAAAATATTTCATTTTTTATACGTGAAAAAAATTGTTGAAAAATGGCTATTTTTACCCGAGAAAACCCCTTAAAAATTGTATTTACATTTCTCTATTTAATATAAAATTAAATTTCTAGACCTCTAAAAGCACCCTTTATGCATAAAGTGCTTTAATGGCCACTCTCTTATTTCATGTGTGAGGCACGAAGTTACATTTATGTTGTTATTCTATTGACTTAAATATTTTCTGAACCAGATATTGGGATTGCTCGAGTTTGCTGTTTTTCGTGTATCTTATTTGCCCACAATAAGTAAAGATAGGAGAAATAGTAGAAAAATTAGAGTACTTTGTTGGAAGTACGTAAGTGTTTGTGATTACTTCAATAATAATTGTCCAGTTTGTTTTACTTAATTTACCGGATCTCGGGGAGTAATAATTTCTAGTCACAAAACGCTTAAGAATACTGCTAATCCAAAAAATTAAACATAAATTCGGGTATTTCTTAGGTATAATGAAAATCAAGTCTAATGCTGTTTTTATATTTACTGCAAAACACTTTGTGAGCGCTTCTGATCTATATTTAGAAATTTTAAAAGTTCAAATTTGAGTGACATTTGCTATTTTTGCAATGTTTTTAAACACATTTCTAAATAAACAGGTATGTATGTATGTGAGTATGTTAAGAGATAGATTTTTGAGCTCATAAATACAATCCACGCATATCTCTATACATGTATGTGTGTACGTTTGTTATGCGTTCGTATTTCGAAATAGTTCTTTGGTATGCGAATGGAATTTTTTGATACGCCAGTAAATATATTTTTGCAGTGGCGGCAAAGTTGAGCGGCGTGTTTATTTATTTACTGCGCTGTCACTCAAAAAGCGGCAAAATAGAAATTTAAACACATCTGAGAGACGGTGCGTAGACACTTTTGCCTAAAAGTTGCTCGTCATCATCATAGCCGAACATAATTATATATCAATAACCGCACATAGGTATGTATGTATGTTTATTTTTAATTGGCGCTTACGCCTTGGTTGGTTGTTTGGAAGCTCCATTCTTGCTGTTTTTGGTGGTAGTGTCTCGATTTTGAAGGAATTAATAGTGGACGGCTTAAGAGAAGCGTAAAGGTATGACACTGCCGGCAAACATTAACAAAACAACTTTTTCCATAATTTTGATTCATCAATAATAATACTTAACTGGTTTTTATTTCATCTGAAAGTACTTATAATACTCGTAGCATGAGATTTGGAAACGAGATATTCTCAGTTTTATTGTATTTGGCACTATTTCATAAGCTGGTGTGAAAATAATGGTCATAATTGGTGTAACAATTTTATATGTGAAAACAATTTTTCTGTTTATGGAAGTTTTGATTTTAAAACAAGGTCTCATAACTCAACTTTGAGTTTCTCAAAAATTTTGAGTGAACTTTCCTGCATGTTGTTGTTTCTTAAATTTTCCCAAATTACAAAAAATAGCACGGATAATGCTGAAGATTGAATTCAAGGGTATTAGATTACATGAATGAGATTACGGTGCCATTGGTATAGTTTCTGAAGGTGATTCTTATACTATATAATAATTTTTCCCTGAAAAGGTATGGAATGTAGATATAACTGCTATTTTATGTATGTAAGGATTGATTTAGAATTTACATCAGTACAACTCCAACAATTCTGACGACCAAATTTTAAATTTTTCTAAAACTCAAAACTCAGCAAATTTTTTAATCTATGTAGATTAGTTCTTCAACGATAAATTGTGATATTATTGTTTGAATTTTGAAATTAATCTTATAATTAATCTTTATAATTATGTATAATATCGTCCCGTATAGACTTCCACCTTTCAAAGGTTCATATTGAATAATGGAAGACTTCAATTAGCAATTCGACCTGTAATAAACCATGTCTTCAATGCTACTAGTTTCTTATTTTAGAAATATCACTTGGACAATTGTGAGAGGCTCATATAAAAATTATATTCACAAATGAGAATAAAATATATTTTTTTATTTCAAAACTTTATAAACAATGGCTATTTGCAGAAAACATTAGGCTGCAGGTAAAAGGTAGAGTTTCTTCGATGTACAAGTCTCCAACACATGGCGAATCGAACACGGTAAGTGTATATGTCATCGTTATTTAATAGTTGCCTAAACTGAACGAGTACATACATACTTATATGTACAATAATGTATAGCTTTCAGAAGAAAGTAACAGAAACATACAAATAATAGAAATTTTAAGTGATTATAGCTTGCTAGCCCTCAATTGATGACTTCATAAACAGCATGCCAAGTAGCGCTATCGTAGAAAACAGCAAGCAAATCGTAAATAGAAAATCTCAATTAACAAAATCAATAAAAGAAAAAGAATGAAGTACATATGTGACTATTATATTGGAAGTATTGAGCTTCAATGAGATTCATGAGTAGTTAGTTCATTCATACAGCTTCTTGAACCAAAAGAACAAAATAGCAACCTCAAAAAATAACCAAAACACATTCACTTAGATCGATAACATTAGCACAATGTCAAAAAGACGCGCGTCTGCGAGTCGCGCAGCGGCAAAGTACTCGCTGCCTCGGAGACACGCAGTCACCAAACCGGATTTCCAGTTCAACGCCAACAAAATTACGCTCTAAACAACAAAAAAGCGAATAAAAAATAAATATATGCCATAAACGACAAACAGCAACACCTACAGAACCAACGAAACTTTGACTCGAGAAATGTAGGGCCGCAAAAATAAACTAACGAAGCACAGAAAACAGACAATATTGAAACCCACACTAAATAAAAAGTTGAAAAATAAAATAAAAACAAAAAAAAAAACCAAAATAAATACGTTAACTATTGCAGTGAACGCTTGACTTGATAAAAGTCCAACTATTTGTATATATTTGTACATATGTATATATTTACATTATCACATGGGTGATTGCTCATGACAGCGTGTGGGGGTACTGTCAGCTTTATCATTGCCTCACTTGCATATTACAAGTTTATTTTTTCACTTTTGTGCTTTTTTTAAGTCGAGCGAGTGCCATTCGCCCCCCCGACGACCATTATGACCCGCCCAAACTGTTAGTTGGGCAGCTGAGCTGGTAGTTATTGTATCATTCACATATTTTCGAGCGCTGGCAAATTCAATTTGTTTTCCCCGATATTATATATTTACATATAATACATACATACATATATACTGTCGCCACTTTCCCGTTACAAATTCCAAACTGGGTTTCTCCGTGTAATTTTCAGCACAACTTCTTCAATGAACTACATGGCACACATACACACACACACAAATGTACACAAATTTACTAACACTACGTCCGCAGCGGCGTATGAGTTATCCGCTGAGGTAAATGCAACAATTGGGAGGAAGTGGGAAGCGAATGCTTGCTAGCTATTTCGTTGCGTGACATTTTCTATTTATGTGTGGGTGTGTAAAACCGTAATACAATACACATCTGCTTGTGAGACAACAGTATCACAACTAAAAATAAAAAAAACAAAAAAAAAGCACACAACAGCGGAAATATGCACTACTGCCATATGAAATTGTTTTTGTATTACGAAGAGATATTGTGTGCGATTTTTATTTAATTTTTCCTGTTTTGATTTTCATACTTGCACACACGCATACGTACGTGCCTGCTAGTTGCAACGTGGGCTCCCAGCATTACAATTACATAATTTTAATTTCACATTACTTCCAGTGCAAGCAATTCTCATAAGATATTTCTTCTGAGGAGATTGTTGAATGATGGATGTTTGTTTTTACTCCCTCACAGGCGCACTTGTTATATATAGCAAATATATGTACAACTAAATCTGAAAACGTAACTGGCCAACGATTTTGAAATCGAATATGCCGAGTTTCTCGCACATATCTTTTCAAAAAAATTTTTCCACAAAACTAGAACTTGATTATGATCGTGTAGTTTGTATGGTAGCTATTAGGATGTTTCTTTTAACTTTTTTTAAATCCCCTCATGAAATTCCCTTGGAAATACCCTAAAAATATTCCCTGAAAATGTGAGCCCTTAGTATTAACATTAAGTACTCAACCAAGGCATGTAAAGATTTTCCTATGAAAATATACAAAAATTGTGATTCTTATGGCATCGTTTTGACTTTAGAAACGTATGCCTCAGAATTGAATACTCTACAAAAGTGCCCATTGCAACAAAGTCGTAACTCACACCGGCGAGGTAGTACATGCCACTAAACCTGATTTTTCCATTAAGTTTGCGTTTTTTTTTTGTATTTATCTCGTAAATGTTAAAAGCTACACAAAAAATGTAAATGACAAACTTGTAAGAAATTTTATTTGCTACAAAAAATTGCTATCGCTACGGATAATACTTCTCGAGATATTCGGTTTTTTAAGTAAAATAAGAAGTTAGTTTAAACAATTTAGCTAAAAAATCTATGAATATTCCATAAAGTCTTACTTAGAAAGCCAAATTTAATAAAACCATCCTATGAAGGGCATACAAATATAATTTGATATAACTACGTTACAAATTAGGTTCAGATGATCTGAGTAGAAAGCGGCTTTATCTTATATCCAAATGTACAACATTTTTCTCTTGTACCTTTTCATACAGCGTAAATATGGATGAAATCGGATAACCACACCCATTTCTCAAATTAACTTTTCGAACTACTGAAAGAGCTTTAATTCGACAAAGAAAAACGTCCGATTTACAGCAAGTTTACAGGAGAATCAATATAAAAGTTGGACAATGGACGGACTGCGCTCATTTTTTGATGTAATATATATCCAAAACTACATAGATTTAAACAGAATTTCGCATTTATTGTCATTTTATTGTTAATATTTGAAAATAAACGAAATCAGCCTACAACAAGACCTACTTCTCATGTGAAACCATTTTAAAGATTCTTTTCCATTAAATACACATTTTAATCTACAATGAAGATATAGAACTTGCCATAAGTAATGCTTTAAAAATGGTAAACACTTACTTTATATGTTCAAGTAAGATATTTTAGCTAATTTACGAGAGCATATTATTTCGGATACGGCGTAGTTTCTCGCACAAATCGGGTGAAATTCGTGCTTGCTATTCTGCAATCCCCAGACGCAAATATGTATAATGATTTTAGTTATTGCATTTGACTCTATGTCGAACATATCGCTCAATACGTGAGTTATAATAATTAAATTAATTTGGAAATAGCTTCTGTGGCATATCTTAGTTGGTGTCAAAATTAAAAGAATCAAACCCTTTAATATAGCTCTTAAAGTTAAGGCCACTGACTCCGAATTTCGGTAGTAAATTTTTATAATTTCAACTCACTTTCGGATCGTATATCTTTCCGTAATGAAATGACAAAACTTCCTGAAGAAAAATGTCAAAAGAGCGGGGAAAAATATGGCGTCGTTTGCTGTCCCTATCGGTCTACTTTTGTAGCGTCCATATTGAAAAACCCATTATTTTCTAGGAACACTTCATATTATCTTGATCACTCTCCTACGCATTCGAACTTAATTAAAGATCAGATAATTTTTATTTATTTAAAAAGTTCGCAGTCAAAAGAAATTTTACTACATCAAAATAACTATACAATTCCTCTTAAATAAATGCAATTCTAAAATTGTTTACGATTTCATTACAATTAAAAAGTTATATAATAGAGAACTTCCTTCTTTAAAAATTTTAAGTATGGAGAAATACATTTATATGTACATATGTACATATATTCTTCAAAATTAGTAACTAAGTATGGATATAAGAACCACTTAGGAAAACCTACCACTTCCGTTAGATCACCGCTAAATGCACAAACAATAAAGCTGATCGCTTTGTTGGTTGTACGATCGCTTCTACACCGCACATTCATACATAAGCAAATGTAAATTGGTATGCATACATATAATATATACATGTGTGTATACAACAACAACAGTGTTATTTGTGAATGAATGAATGAATGAGGCGCACTAAATTCGATTCGTTTGTTTTCAGCACACAAAGCACTGGAAGTGAAATGAATGGACAGCGAAAAATAAATGAATGCACGAATGATGAAATGTATTAATATGTACTTACATATATAGTATGTATGTAATAGCATATGAGCATGTGTACTTTAGTGTACATTTGTAGGTTTGCGAATCAGTGAGACAATAAAACAGTTGGCAAGCAGATACACACACACACAAGTACAAATAGGAAATGTAATAAAATGACCGAAACACGAGTGATACGTAATTCTGCCAAATGTGTACATATGTATGTATGTATGTGTGCACGTATGTCCGGTGTTATAAAAAATGCTAACGGAAGGAAGGAATGAAATGTCTGCTGGGTACTTTTAAGTGCTCACTGCCAAGCATGCAAGCGAAAATCATGTCAAACCTTGGGCAACGCCTACGGAAGCCAATTCTATTGTAAATATAAGAGTGCATACGGTATATTGGTACAAATATCTATTTACACTGCAGTGAAAAAACAACAACAGATTAGGAAAAATACCAATTTACCACTGCAATTTCTTCACTTATACCAAATATTGGAAAAACGGATCCAAACGCATATTTTACTTTTGTAATAAAGATCACTCGCAGAGCCGTTATTTTGTTTTTTGTTTTTATGAGGGAAATCCTTAAGTATATTAGTTTATAATAGTGCTTCTTAACACAATGCAGAATCAGTCTCGATAACTGGCGCGACTAACACCAAGAAATATGATAACATAAAGCATAAGACAGCTTTTTACAAATAAAAAAATCTATATCGGTCGAAAACTGGGACCCTCTTCGGACTTGTAAGACCGCCATTTGTCTTATAGCCCTGACAGACGACGGCGACAGATGCAAGTTTGTAATGCACAAGAATTTCGTGCATTTAGCTGAATTTACCAAATTTGTGTAGGCAACACTGCTCAAAAATGGCCGATTTTTGCTATTTTTTGACAGATGTCGCTTGAAGTCTGCCGCCTACTTTACGTTTGCAGCATCAGAGGTAAGCAGTTTTATATTGCTAATTAAATTATGTGCAAGTATATTAACAAAACCAAATTTTAATATATTTAGATGGCAGAAAATAAACAACGCACAGTTTGCTATCCATTTTTCCTTTATTCTTAACTTTCTCGCACACTTTTTCCGCATTACAATCAATTATTGCTTTTAATTTTACTCTATTATCTTTTAACGTAGTTAATAATAAACGAATTTTTTCGCAAAATTTATATTGATTTTCCAAAAATACCAAAATTTCTATTAATAATGTATCTTATTCATTTTCATTTCATTTTTTTTTTAATAAATAAAGAAATTTCACCATCAGCTGACTAAATGCACAAGTCTGCCGTCTGTCACCATAAAATTGCAATGCGCATTAGCGTTGCTTAAGGCGCATTAATTTTGCTCGTCTGTCAGGGCTATTATATATAAATAGAAATGCAACCCAATTGTATATAAAAACCAGTGGCCAGAGAAATAGTTACTAAAGTTTTAAATTTTGTAAGAGATTTAAAATAATTAGATTGAATTCATAAAATGGTAATGGTAAATGGTAAATGCCGATTCTTGTAAACCAAATTCGTTTCTATTTAGCTAGTCTTCACTGTGAATATTTAAAAAACTAGCAAAAATTACCTGTTTCTCTCCACTGCCAGTAATTCTCAACCCTTATAAGTGTTTTTTTTTTAATTTTGCTAATTACAGTAAAAAGGTAAAGATTAAATAAAATGACAAATCAAGTCTTATATTAAAAGTAAGTACTATTGATATTTTTATTTCTATTTTCGCTTAACTCCAATGATTAATTTATCTTTGGTAGAGCAGCAAATTTTTCCAAGCTACTTCAAAAGGCATTTCCGTTAACATGCACTTTCATATTTTTAGACATTATCAGCCGTTTGAAGGCTGTACTTAATGCAGCTAAAAATAAATAATGCTTGTCGAAGCAGTGAATGCGGTTACACATTACGCCTATCAGCTTAACACTTTCCCGGCAATGCGCTAATCCACCGATGTGCATGCATATTTTTTGCACATTTCCTCTGCTATTTCTATCGCCGCTCATATCCATTACTATTATTTTAGTTTTGCCTTGTTGAGGAAATTGTGCACTTCCGCTGTGGACCTTTTCTCAATTGTAACGGATTTTAGGTGCCATGCATTGCAAAGGGAAAGGAAAGTGGGAAATGAATACCAGATTGAATGAAACTATGTATTTCCGTGAGATATCACTTATGTATTAAGCGTTATATTTCGGTATTAATACGGCGAATTGGCATTCGATTGCCGCCTATGTGTTTTGTGAAAAGCGATTTTATATAAGGTATGTGTATGAGTCTGGGATGTTATCTGCCAGGGATTTTGAGATTTTGTAGACAGAATATTAAAAGTTATTGTCAGAAGTGCTATACTTAGTCCAACAGTTGAATAATATATTCACTAGAGTTAGAGAGTAGCGAGTCGAGCAAATTATACCAGTTGTTTAAACAGACGGGCTTCCAATGCAACTTTGCATTAACTGGTACTCTGAAGCAGACAAAATTGTGTTTCTCTTCTGTCTTTAGTTTGGTTATGCTTGCTTTCGTAACTCCTTGTTTTCGAGCAGTGTTCATGGCTCACATTTTCAATACCCATTTAAATTTTATTTCAAATTTTAAGTTTAAAATGTTTGTGTGTTACAGTAGTTTGTCAATTGAGCTCTTCAAAATGGAAATATATGTACCTGACGTTTGCTCAATTCGCCTCCCTTCAATTTCTACAGATCCGTCTCTCTCTGTTGGTTATGCCAGTCTTTATGATTTCCACTATTGAATATAACAGTCTTTTTTATGCCAGTTTCTTCGATTCGTCCCGTACCAAGTTTCTCTTTCTTTATGCCAGTCTAATTTATTTATACCAGTTTATTTCTACACATCCTTCTGTTTTTGTTACGTTACTTTATTTTATTTACACCAATTATTTGATAGCTTCAGATTTGCCACATAGAAGCCTCGATTTGACTCTCAGGTCTATTCGATTTATACCCGTTGCTGGAATGGGTCGCCACTTTTGAATTAACACACTTTGTCAACATAGCGCTTAAGCATTAAAGAACCACCTCAAAACATAAGTAAAAAAATATGACCATTTGACGAAATTGCTTGTAAAGCTAAGTGCCAACAGCAACCGATTTGGATTCTTACTTCCTTTGGGGCAGCCATTTATGTATATTTAGCATAGAAAATTGCTTATTTTAATGGAAGCATGGCTTCAACTTGAATGCAAAGTTTAAACAAACAAAAAGCTGACATCGACCTTCATCAAGGGCTCAATATGCTCAACAGCAGCGGCTCACACCAGGCAGCTACCACTTGCTGGAATATATTTATGCATACAAACTACAAAAGTGCGTATATTCATCCAAGTCAGCCTGACAGTCACTCAGCACTCAACACTCAACACTCTTGACTACTCTGCTACATGCCTGTCCGCCGGCTAGAAATCAATAATTCCAAAGATGTTAAGATTTCATTAAAAATTAATTCTGTTGCCACAGAAATAAACATAATACCTCTGTACATACATGTGTTCATATGTATACAAAATAGCTTCTAATGTGTTATGTGCCATGAATTAGTATGAGTGTTATGTGAAAATAAAAGTTTGATTGTGCTGCAGAATTCGGCTGAATAATGTGGTTTCGGTTGTTGAGCGGTGCGTCAGCCACATGTTTCATTTCTGATATCGGTTACACGATTTTCTGCGAAAATCCGCAGGCTTATCTGTATCATGTAGATGGATATACATATGTACGCACATATATTTATAGGTGTTCCTGTGGATGTGAGTGCTTGTGCTTTTTTGGAATTTTTTGTTTATCAAGTTATAGCATAACGTTTTTATATTCGTCTAAATTATTTTTGCAAACATTTATGCGACATTGCTGACTTGATTTTTCAGAAATCTTGGGAAATTTTAAGTTTAGCATGTATAGTATATAAGGAAGGCATTGAATTGGTCGGGAGTTATGTTGGAGGTCTGATTAAATAATTAAACATAACTATCAATATATGGAAATATCCTTTTAAACCATCAATACAAAAAAAAAAATATTGGAATCAAAAATCTGCCCGATAAATACCGACATCTCCTAATACTTTCATCGAAATACTTTTAAGAACCATATTTACTATCCGATGTATTCGATGAATTAGTTTAGGGTTTTTTTTTCAAGTCAAAATATAACACTATAGACTAATGTTTATTCATAAATTAACATTTTTTTAAACACAAAATTCATATGTTTCAGCCGATGTTTGAGAGCTCGGATTATCGTGGTGAAAAGTGATCTATCTTCGCCGGTTGGTTTTCCTAATTTCTTGAAAAGCAGCTGTCAAACAAATGGTTGTGCACGACTCAGAATTTACTGTTCTGCGTTGTTCCAGTGGTATGGTTGCAACAAGTTCAGTTGTTCCAAGAAAACAGGCAACCATTTGCTTGGAAGTGCTTCGTGCGTGAAAAACTTTTGTTGGATTCGGCTCAGCTTGAAACACACAGTCATCTTTCGGGCGCACACGCGTCAATCCACGTTTCATCATCGGTCACGATTTCATAGACGTGTTTTGAAGCACCGTTATCGCATCTTTTAACACTTTTTTTGAGCGATCGACAAATTGTGTGAGCTCCAGTGTTTTTGTAGTCAAATGTCCATTAATTGCAGAATGAATTCTTGTTCCTGTACTTGTCTCTATATCACGATAGGTCGCATGACGATCTTATAATTTCAGTTTGCGCACTCCTTCAATAATTTCCAGAACAACAACTAATTTTGGTCGTCCTTCACGGTATTCGTCACAGAGTGATTTACGATCTCGATTGAATTCTCCATACCATCGATAAGCACTGGTCCTTCATGAAGTTTCATCGTTAAAAATTGAATTAAATTGATCTATGAACTCTTGGTGAGTTAATTCATGTCGAAAGTTGTAAAAAAGTATCGCGCGAAAATATTCGCAATTTAATTCCATTTTTTTACTGAGATGAATATTTCAAATTACTGTAAGCAACACAAAAAGCGGTCGTATGTCAAAACGTTCCGAGTATGTTAGCATCAAAAATATTAAACTTTTCGATAAAGTTGTCAGTTGCCTCATTGCAATACTAGGGCTGCGAAATTTCGAAATATAAAAGCAAACTTGTGCTGCCTAGCGGCTTTGATCATACCAAATTTCTAAAACAGTTCAGCGCATTCGAAAAAACCAATAAAACAAGTGCTGCGAGTTGAAAAAAAGCGCAACGGAGCGAACCTGGAAAATGTATATATCCAATTCAGGCTTTCAAAAAACTCAGTTTCAACAAATCTCCAGACGACCGACTTTAAACAAATAAAAGTAGATTTAGTATTTTTTTAAGTAAAAAAAGTTGAAAATATTGGTTTCCCAAAAGAAAAAATTAAAATAAATAATAAATTCTAATTATAGCTAGCATAATAATAACGTTTATTGTCTTTAAACATCCGCATTCGATTTCATTCGATTTTCAGAACCTGACCGAATTCGGTCTTGCCTTAGCACTAGCACTGCTACATAGATGCGTGTGCGTATACGTAACATCGATAAGTTAATCGTGTGTTTTGCTTTTGCACTGTTGTGCTTCTTGTTGGTTTTGCTGTTGGCTGTTTTCAAAGTTTCCAACCGCGTATCAACAACTTAAATGATGCTAACAAATTGCAAATTCTACAACAACAATGCAAAAAGAAATTATGGCAAGCAAACTTTGCTCCAACGACAACATCTACATCAACATATTAACTAATTAGGAACGATATCTGCGTGTGCCGCTGCGCTGTGGCGTAGTCTAATGATATGTTCGCGTAAACATCGCACACACATGCATATCAACATACGCTTATTCATAAGTGACTTCATGTAACCCACATATGGAGCCGGGCTATAATTTGGCTAGTTGAAAGTTGATATGCAAAATTAATGAGATCGCACAGAGCGAAATTGTATGCAAAAGCGCTATTAATCATTTTCGTTTGTCATCTAAGCTATTAGCTTTTTTCTGAACCCCTTTGGTGTTTTAACCTAACGCCACTTATGCCAACTTGAGTTTTTGCTAGAACATTTAATGTTTTCATATATTTTATCTTTTTTCATCTCATCTCATTTGATTTCTCCAATTCTTCTATGAGTGGAGAAAAGTGTGATGAGATTTTAATTGATTAATTTGCCTTAAAGGAAGTATACATGAACACAATATAAAGCCAATGCAGATCTACGATAATTAAAATTAACCGTTAAATTCATATAAAAAATAGAAACAATGAGAACGCTGATTTTGTCTATAGTAGGAGAGAAGTATTAAATGTTAAGACAAATAATAAGAATAAAACAAATAATTTATATTACAAGTAACATATGGCAAAACAGGCTTACGATGAAAAAACTTGTTCGGTAATTTAGACTAAATCCTAGAAGGTATGCATATCATCCACAATCTCTTCAAATCCATTCTTTACTTAATATTGTATTAAGTAAAAAATTAAATATAAAAAAATAATGTTAAATAAAATTGCAATCAAAAATTTTAAAGTAAGTATTACATCCTTATTCGAAGCTGTGCAACGAAATCAACTGTTTCAAGGTTGCAAGTCTTGACAAAATATTTATAGAAGTAATTCCAAAAAGCTCTTTTACGCCTGTGTGGTTGAGTTGAGTTCACTATTCGAGACTAAGCCGATACGTGATCATTTATGTATATAACCCTATATATACATACATATCTCAATGAGTTTTAGGTGAACCAAACTGTTACACTTTGTAGCAACATGTTGCAAAAGTATAAAAACATCAACTTCGGCTACAGCGAAGCTGAATTTGAATTAGAACAGCAACTAAATTTAGTTCAGTTTGGCAGCTATATGCTATAGTCGTCTGATCTAAGCAGTTTGTTCGGCAGCTATATCTTATCTTATAGCAGTCCGATAGCAGCGCTTCCAACGGTTCCCACGACAGCCGGTTCTACGTACCGGAATTGACTCGGATTTTATCCGACCAAGGGCTGTTTTTTCGGCGATCCAACCCCGTTTGGAATCATTGAGAAACTAGTTAGTTTTTGTCTTTCACACAGTCGGCTACTCGATAAACGATATGCTCGGTTAAGGATCAGCTGTTATACTTGATTGTGTTCTTCATTTTGTATTTATCTGATTATTAAAATTCATCGGCTAATTGCTATTTTATCAATGCCCACAACCAAATTTATAGCTTGGGCAACAACCGGCGGAGTTGCATACCGGTTTCAACGCTATTCGAATTCGATAAAGAATTAATTTAGTTAAATAAATTTTTTATTTTGTAACGCAAATCGATCTAAATTAGCGTTTTAATGGAGCAAAGGCCGGTTAATTGATCAATTAACTCCTGTGCGAAAAGGCATACATAATTGTAGCCTAATTTTATTGTATGTCGGATACTGATTCATTCCCGTTTGTAATCTATTGAAAGTAATCCGCGTATATTCTCATTAAGGATTACTCACACAATTTGTTTGGATATCTTATGGTGAGTTCAGTGAGGGTCCGGGGATTATAAAAAGGGGGTTTCTACTATCTTAACGATAATTATCTAAAACGATAATGCCAGAAAATATGCATCAAAATCTTAGCATTGAGGGATTAGGGTGGCTCTCAATCTCCCTTTCAGCTGGACTTTGGTTGAATACCGGTCGCTTTAATACATATGTATGTATGTATATAGTACATGTATGTATACATGTACATACTAGAATGTTGTTAAGACCTGGACTGTGTTAGAAATTATGTATGCGCTTGTTAGTCATTATCTAATTTGTGTTGCAAGATGTTGCAATAAAATTTTAATATCGCACAGTATCGGCAAATAATGTGGAAGAAGCGGCAAGTCATTAACGTTGTGCACACACTGTGTATGTATGTATGTGTGTGCGTAATATACCGAGCATTTCGAGATTAAGAATTATCCAATATTGCGCCGGCTGAAAAGGTGTTGCAGAGCCGTATTGGCGCAATGCCATACACTCGATCAGACGAAAATATCTAGCGCAAATGTATAAATATGCGCATGCGAGTATGTGTGCATGTGCCTATGCAAGTATGCAGATGTGTGCATATTTGTAAGGTTGTCTGTATAAATTAAGTGTGCAGCTCTTTCCGGCAAGGGTGCTGATAATTTATACGTTTTTCCTCAACACAATTCATTCTACTATGTTGTTGTTGTTGTTGTTGTTGTCGTTCTCCCCCACAATTTCGCCGTTGTATTCAGATGTTGTGGTAGTAAAATTTTACAGCTGCTTTGATTTGCTTAAATTACGAAATATAAACAAAAATGCTATGATATGCTTTGTTAGCTGAATTTTTGCTGTTGTTGTTGTTGTTGTTATTGTTTTAATTATTGCCAGCGCATATCCGTAGGGAAAGCACATGTGTTTTGACTTGTTTTTTAAACGAAATTTTCACTTTTTCCGCTGTTTTCTTGTGGCTGTGTTGTTGTAATCGCTGCTTTCTCGCTGCTGATTATTTAGCTGTTTATTCCTGCATGTTTTGTTGATGTTTTCACACCGCACAAATAAACACAACCACGAATGAGTCGGTGCGCGCATTTGAATAGCCTTGTTTTAAGCGAAAATTCATCTTCTGTCATAAAGAAGCTATATCCAGAAGCACTGTTGTTTAATTTCGAAACAACAACAAAAAAGCGGAATATCAAAATAAACAGTATCTTACGTCGCCGTTTTTTAGGTTAGCTGCAGATCTGCGGTATTTGCCATGGCAACTTTTGGCTGTCGATTCTAGTGAATGCCTAATGACGTGCGGATTGGCCGTCGGCGCTGGGCGGTGGGCGGTAATGAAGAACGCCACACGCAGCCACCGACATAGCGGGCGAACAAGTACAGTAAACATACAAACAGATGGAAATATGCTTCGGTGGTATGTGAATAAGGTGTATGCGTTTGTATGTACTGCTCGACTGTCTGTCTGTGCGTTTCAGCGTTTCTATTATGAGTCAACGTCGAAAAGTTGGAAAGCAGCGAAATGCCATATTGTTTCATTTTTCCATGGAATGGTTGTTTGTTTTCATTTTTTGCTGTGCCTTCTCACACACATTTTCACATGTACTATGTGTTTGCCCGAGTTTACTTGTTCAGCTGTGTAATTATGAGTATGGAAATGTGCATACCTTGCGCAGTTCCGCTGCTGTTGCTGCTTTCATTTTAATTTTACTGAATGACAGAATGCCTTGTGCACATAGTAGATAGTGCTATACATAAACACATACATACATATGTATATTAAAACATATCATATGCAACTGCAAGGTATACAAAGAAATTTATGCAACAATAAACGCATTTCGGAAGATTTACAAAGGAAATTATGTGCTATGGGTATGTGCATATATGTGCATGTGAAGTATATACATAAATATGTATGTATATACACTCACACATTCATATAAATATTACAGTTGTTTTCCCCTGCTTCGCTGCAGCGCATTCATTGTTCTATGCACCGTTTTGCTTTGCACTTTTTCCCACTTAGCTTCGCAGGCATTGTGCATTGTTTTACACAAGTCCGCTGTTTTGCTTTTTTGTCACGAGATGGCCTCGTCTCGCTTCTAAATATTTTCAATCATTAATACTTTGTATGCTCTGTCACGCCCGTGATGCCGCTGCACCAGCTTACAGCTTCGTCTTTTATCTTTTGTCAGCTGGCTGCTGCTCAGGCCGACGTATTTTGCATGCTTTTGAATGAATTTTTTAATTGAGCAACAAACTATGTACATATGTATGTATGTAGATACACTTATTATATACACACGCATATACATAAATGCAGTATAATAGCTTTTCATAGATATTTCATTGAACTTTTGCTAGTTCTATTGACACTTGTCGACTCCGATGCGCTGCATTACACTGTGCAACAAAAATGTGACAAATCGGAGGGTGAGCTACAACTATTTCCAACAAGAATTAAATAAAGCGAAAAATGTGTATCAAAGCGGCTTTTGGTTTGAGGGTTCATTTATAAACCTTCAGAACCTCACCAGGAGTGCCTAATCTTATTATCAACGGCATCAAGTTATTACTGAATATTGCAGGTGTGATTACTAGGTCATAGCTGAATAGCAGACAACTGTAAAACTGAGTAATTGGAAAGGGAAGGTACCTCAGTATCGCAGACGTTAGAGTTGGAACAGGCCGGAGCTCCACTGTTCTTTTACGACTCTCTACTAGAAAGTTTGGTATTGCGGGCATTTGCTGAGTGCTGTGTGCTGGCGAGATCGCAAGATCCATTAGGCTTTGTGTACACAAATTGCAAGAGGACCAACAAACTTTTCATCCTCAAAAAGTCCTATTCTCGTCTATGTAGTAAGGTTAGAAATTCTTACCGAATGTCAGCTGGAGGAGGTGTATGGAAGAAGGCGAGATAGCAAGCATCTCAAAACTTTATTATTGACTTGATTTGCGATGTCAAGGCTAAAATACATCATACCTCATATCTTTAAGCCTCCAGCTGACTGGTTTCAAGGTGTTTTCTCGACTCTGAAGATCTAATTACAGGCATTCGTTTTCTGGCTTCACATAGAAATGAACAGTGGACAGAGACAGAATAGTGGATGGGCGATCTCGCTCCATATTGCGGATCAGCCAAGGTACCGAACTTATTTAATGCGTTAACGACATAAAAACCTGGGTGTCTATGGAATAGGTTCTTATCACCTTTTGGTATTCTCAATATTCGTTATATCATCGCTTTATTTTTGGAGGAATATTTGGAGAATGCGCTGTACAGATAGTACGAGTCCGAATAGTTTTCAGCTTATTTGGTGACAGTGGCTGACTGCTTTCTACCCTTTTAAAATCCGATGTTACTAAATTATCACAATGAACGGAAATTAGTTGAAATATTTATACTTTAGATATACACATGTATAGAAAAAACTCACCAAACATTCAACCCAACTAACGAATGCTAATAGATGCTTACCTGAAAAAATAAAACATTATTCGATTAATAACATGAAATTATAGAGAATGATGAATTAAATCATTCTTAATTTTTAGACATATACATATACAATAACATTAATCTAATGTGATTCGAACTATTTTCCTAACTTTAGTCATACCATAATTCCAATTCGCCTCTAAAATATTTCCGACATCACCCACAAAGGAATGTCGTCAGCATAATCATTATTTCTAAAGTTTTTTCATGTTTGACGCACCTGATTTCCACGAATAAGAACGTGTATTTCGACTTCGCAGAAAATTCGCTAAAGTATTGATAGCGTGAAAATGTTGGCGTAACGCACTAATCAAACAGAGAAAGCCACTCAGTCTTGTTTCCGCGAAAGGATGCCAGGCGAACACTATGTATACAATGTATGCGATTTTGTTTCTGCGAAAATTTTAGGCCCGTAAACCTTTCCGATTTGATTGATGGCTTAATGATTGATGTTTCTCCGTCATATCACCAACAATAAAATCAAACATTTAAGCGGATACAAACATATTATGGTGAGCCACAAAACTAACCCATCGAATTCATGGGTTAAAACTAACTTAAGTAAAAATATCCTTTTTTAACTATTTGACTTTATTTGAATATATGTAGGTTATATGCGAACATTTTTAATCCAAATATACAAAGTATTCAATTTTTAATTTTTCAAATCTTAATGAGGTTTTTTAGAACATTTAATTTCTACAAGAATCCGCGATGTAAAAATTATTGCAAAAACCCGTTGAAAAGTTTTGCTATTTTTAATGAAAACAGATTTTTTACGTGTTACCTTTATGGGAGCCGACACCCTTTAAAATTCAGCTAAAAATGTTCCTTCGTAGGGACAGGTAGGTTCGACAGGTTAGTTACCCTAATAAACTGTGAGCATAAAATAGAAAGACTTTTTGATTTAAATTTCGCACGAAAACCCAGTCGTCGAAATATTTTTATTTTTAGGTGGGTATTGCTGTCAGTGACTTTTGTCCCGAGCGTCTCATCAAAATAATCATTAATGTTTAGTACACGCCTCTCTTTCTGAAGTACATAAAGTGCATTTGCCAATTTTTTCGATGAGTAAAATTATTCAACAAAGAAGTTCCATGAAATTTTGTGTGCGGAATCACATTTCTAATGCCGCAACGTTCAGAATGTTGGAAAAGACCTTCGGTGATAATTGCATAATTGCTTATCGCAAGCAAGTGTTTTTTATTGGTACAAACTATTCAAAAGGGGTCGAGAAAGCGTTGACAATGAACCACGTTCAGAATAGGCGTCAACATCAACTGATGTTCAACACGTCAATTAAATAAAGGTATTGGTGCTTGAAAAACGGCGATTATCTGGCATCATTGGAATATCCGAGGGATCAGTGCAAATCATTTTGAAAGATCGTTTGGGCTTAAGAAAAGTAAAAGCGCGATTGCTTCCAAAATCACTAAATTTTTTTCGAAAAACATGGTCACGTTAAAAAGCACGACAAAGCAAATCAATTCAGGCTATGTTGACAATTTTCTTCGATTATCGAGTTGTAGTGCACCCTCAAACGACCTCTCCGGGGAAACCGTTTTTAGTCAAATGACGACATTACGTGCATTGAAGACTATTCCGGAAATCGACTTTAACAACTGTATCGAGGGTTTTAAAAAACTTTGGCAAAAGTGCATTGGACCAAGGGTGATTACTTTAAGGGGGACGACATAGATTTTGAAGAATAAATTAAGAATTTTAAAATTTTTGACAAAGTCTTACTAATTTTTGCTTACTTTCTGAAAACTCTTTGAGTTAATTTTTATATTCTAATAATTTATTTATTTTATCAGTAAACTAAAAATTACAAAAAAGTAGCAAGTTCGCTAAAAGGTGTTTTAGACTGTTGACTCCCTCAAAGGTTGTTGTTGTTGTTGTTGGAAAAAGTTATTTAGCTGCAAAACTCTTAGTACTTAACGAGAATGAAGCTTAATTAAATCTGTAACACTTTTTAAATTTACATGCACATACATACTTGTATGAATGTATGGCATATACAATTTTGAAATGTTTTCGTAATTAGAAAAGGCTTGTTAGCTCAAACCTAATTTTTAATGCATATACAACCATACACACATTGAGCTAGTTTAAATTAGTCTAATTAAAAACTGTTCGCCTCCCACGATGTAACAGTGGTGCGTTGCGTCCCGCTGGAGCCCACAGTCCAAAATACAGTTTCATCCGAAACATCATAGCTTTGTGACGGAAAATATTAAGTATTCAGCTTAGATACCAAAGTAATGGGTATTTAATTAAAATTGAGTGTCAAGTTCTGCTATGTGCTTGAGGTATTTACCACACACACACACACATAAATATGTGCACAAGCAAAAGTTATTAGAGAAAAGATATTTGATTAAATTGGCTTGCGTTTTAAGAAGCAGGTGATTCGCCACCGATTGTACGGGCATATTTTCATTTAAGTCGGAGCATTTTCCTGGGGGAAAAAGCAAAAGCAAAGTTGAATGAAAAATTAAATATTTAAATTCATGCTTAAATGTAAAAATAGCAAAAAGTTTATGTTTCAAAGTGTGATTTTTTATTTTTTTTTTTTTTGCTTTTTACATTTTGTTTTTTGTTTTACTCTGTTTTAATTTTTCAATAATGGTTTCGCTAACAAAAAAAAGCATTTTTGCTGCTCGTTTTTGCATAAAAAAAAACATTTCATATGAACTGTTTCAAACAATCTGAGCGTGTTTCAGCCCCACGGCGAGCGGCCGTGTGTAGGCGCCGCGCACAGAATTATTTGCAAGCCAGTGGTAAACAACAAAAACAAAAAAATCATTGCGAATACTAAATGTACGCCTAAACAATGTCAAGGCGAGGGGGTGTTGCTGAATTAAGTAAAATGTTGTTTTGTGTGTGTATGTGTGTAAATATTTGGTAGCTGCTGCTGGCGGCTGCAGCGTTTTGCTTCGACTTTAATTTTTTGTTTTGTTTTCTCGCCTTTGATTTTATTTATCCAGCGCTGTGCTTTTTTGCTTTTGGAATGCAAAAACTTCCAACACTCTTAAACATAAATATGAGACTTGAAAGTACAAACGCCAAACGCTGTGCCGTAGGTGTTTGCCAGCGTTTATATGCGAATGCTGTGCGCTTTGCGGTGACGGCGTTTGTGGGCGTTTATCAATTTATTTTCATAAGAATAGAATCAAAGCACATTTCCAGTTAAATTAAACTCCATAGTCAGGACGCCAATTTTATTTTCAATGCCAAGTGCGAAGACTTTTTTCGTCTGCTTGTTTGCAAAGCAAAAACAATTGCAACATTGGAAATTTTTGCAAAGATGAATAATACATTTTCGAGGAAACATATGGTACATGCGTATCAGCATCAGGGAGTGAATGTGCACTCTTTTCATAAGCATAATTTTAACCCTCTTTCGGGGGATTAAGAATCATTTGAAAAAAAATTTGTCAGAATTCAATTAATAAGAAGCCTTATTAAAGTTATGTACAATAAAAAATAATCATATAAATTCTATGCATGCGATTAAGCGTTTTCTCTATAATTTTCAAAGAGCAGCCTTCGTACGGGCTCCTCCTCTATATACATACATACAAGAAAACTCATATTCTTTGATTGTTTTAGTAACGATAAATTATTTTTTTCTGGAAATCGTTTTCAACAAAATATTTCGCATGTAACATATGTTATTGTATAAAAATATCTTAATCAGTCCAGCCGAAATAAGTTTCTAAGAAATTGGAAGCGAATCGCTTTTCCGTTGCCTTCTTGCGTTCTGGCATTGAACAGTTGGATCTTCAGTGAACTCGGCAGGCGGCAGTAACAACCAAAACTGCGTGATGCTGCTGACCCAGAGTGAACCGTAGGAAGTGCTCCGAGCTGCTGGCTTTTACCTAAGTCAATCTCGCCGCAATGGTAGGTTTTCTGACTGGACATGGTCCAATAGCTTACACGCAGTGCGTTTAAATATTTTGTTGGACGACCTTCGCTAAAGCTGTAGGGAGGAATGCGATGTAGAACCATCTGTCACTTTCGTCACTTTTTGTGGTGTTATTGTTAGAAATACAAAGGGATCTAATATTTCTAAAATTCTTGTAAACACATTTTGAACGCTTAAAATATTCTTTTCCTATTCAGCAATGCAGAAAAAATTCGTCCATTTATCCATAAAAGTGAATTCGTAATAAAGTTAGACATTATGTGATTAGACTATTGATTAGTACTTTAAAAACTGTTTCCAAAATTATTTTTCTCCAACAGTATCATCGGCCAAGAAATGCCAGTTACATGCAATCAATGCAGTGTGACTTTGAACCTTACTTATTTCATAACAACACAATTGCAGCAGCATCAGCATGAAACAGAAAAGAACGAAAGTGATGTTGTTGGCATGGTGTGAGCAACAGAAGGAATGGAGGAAGAAGCAAAGATACTTATGTTGGATACACACCAAAGAGACGCCGGCTGCCAGATATGCATTCGTTAATCTGCTCATTCATTTATACAACAGCCAACCGGATTTATTGGTAACTGCTGGCTGGCGCAGTAACGGAAAAAAGCTAACGAACGTTGTGCCGAACACCAAACGTGCAAGAACAACAACGATCATTATACCAACAAAGGATAAAAGCAACGCTTCGCTCGCTGCGGGCATGTGGAGCATTCGTGAATGAATAGTCGTTTTATTTTGATTCGATGGCTACACAAATACTTACATACAACTTATACCGAAAATCACAGAGAATTCAAGGATGTAGCTGGCAATACAGAAAGGGAGCGTGAGGAGGCGAGAGTACACAGATTTTTTGGATATAGTCGAATACTCAGCATAAACAGGATACATATTGTGTAACTTTATATGTATGTATGTGTGCACATAATATCTACATATATAAAATAAAACACACTGCGCATGCTCGAACATTTTCTATGCTTAGAGTCAAAAGAGAACGCCTCTACCTCGCGCACTGTGCAATGTAGTGAAGCTGTTCGGAATGAGCAACCCATTATTGGCCATCAAAGTGAAGTTCATTGAAATTCGTTTATGTAATTCGAAAGTTCTACAAGTACACTAAACTCAATGTTTTTGTGTATGCTTTTTGTAGCTGGTTCTTTGGAGCATATTAAAAGTAAGCGAATTGCATTTGGGTGAGTATTTTAAAATTTGAAATAATCATTTTGTCGTTTTAAGCAAAAAGTCGTGCTTTTGCAGCGACCACGAGCTTTACAATTGAAAAACATTTTCATCATTCATACATACATTGTACATAGTTTTCGTATGTATGCACATATGTGTTATATAAAAATATGTGCGAATGTGTGCAAACATTTCTCTGCGCGTGTGTTTTTGTTTATTTTTTGTGGAAAAAGTGTCGCGCAGAATTTAAATTGAATGAGGTCAAGTTTAATAGCCATTTCCTGTTCACACCGCGCGATGCCAAATTATCACTGCATGTTTACTATTAGTGCGTTTACACCGTGTATAATATATTGCATAACAGTGTCAAATGTTAAAAAAATCTTAAATATTTATTGCAATATTTGAATGCAGCTATTTTAAAAACTTTAAAAACACCTCGATTTTTGTTATTACAAGAAGATTGTGTTTTTGATTGTTAATTTATCGTTTAAAATGCAACTCTGATATGATTATGTTGCATGTTCTACATATGTATGTTTGCGATTCAATCTAAGACCGTAAAATGAGATCTCGACACTCGAAAGATTTCAAACATCGTTTGGAATATCGTAAATGAAAATTTGGGTAGTTAATGCACAGGAAATTAAAACTATAGCCTACCTTTACGAGTTTCATTAACACCCGCCATATTATCCGGATCTGGCCTCCAGCGAGTTTCTCCTGTTTTTAGATCTCAACGGAATGCAAACTATCAAAATTCCCGTCGAGATAATTATTTTCCCTCGATCTCGAGACATTTTTGATTTTCCATTATAAACTGTTGATTTAGAAATATGTTAAGCAATTTGTCAACTGTAAGCGTTGTTTTTTACCATCTGACGGACTCATACGCTAGTCGTTATCTAGTGAGTTGTATATCAGTTGCTCACAGATGTAATAATTCGGCAGAGATATCTATCTATCATGTTATCATGTAACTACAACACACAAGGAACCTGGAAATTCTTTTATCTTTCAGCAATATCACAAGTAAATGCAATAGTGGCGCTCTCTCTCTCTCTCATTGCAAGTCTAAAAAGAGATCAGATGGCTGTTAGGCAATTAGCTAACTATCAACTGATCATTAATGTTGATGGTGAAGTAATTATGTTCCGGCAAGGGGAGTAAAAGTAGGGAAAATAATACATAGAATGCTTCTCTTGATAATAAAAAATAACATATTGTCGAGATAAGCGAAAGTTATGAATACTTTTTAATAATTAACCATGAATTTAGTTAACAATTATCTGTGATTATTTATTCAACAATCGTTTTTATTTTGATAACGGAAGGGCTCTCTGAATATGCATATCCCTTTCTTCTCTGTAGTGAACGAACTAATCAGTCGGGAAATATTTCAGTTTAAAATTAAAAATTTCTACCTCAAACTCGTCAGAAAAATACCAGACTTATACCAATTTTTTGATTATATACAGTATTTTTATATATATTCTTTAAAAAATCTCTTCTGAACGGATGTTTGAATGAACTTAACCAGGCAATTATGTATTTTGCGGTTCTTCCAAGTTGTAATTAGCTTTCAACTGGTTGATTCTCCAATAAATAAGACATTTATTTAGAAATGCACTGTAACGGTACATAATATAAATAATGGGAAAATACAAAAATACTGGAACCAAAAACAGAAACCATTGTAAAAATTAATTCGTCACGTTAGATCGCAAAATATAGACGCAAATTTCGTTCGTTGTTATGTAAGTCACGTGCTATCAAGTGCGATTCAGCGACAAAAGTTGCGAATTTCTTATACAAATTTACATAACGCAACCAAACAAACACGCTCATAATAGTGCATTTAAGTATGGGATTGTAAATTAGATACCCATAGAGTTATCGCATGCATATATGTATGTACGTACATAGTATACAATTTTTTTGCATTTTCGCATGCGCAAAAATTTCAAAGCGAAAACATAGCAAAATAGAATTGAATTGCAAATAAACAAATGTCAATGTCAATGAGCTGAGCATCAAAAGTCATGGCCACTGAATGGAGGCGTAGCATCACTAGAAAATGAAGTAAGCAAAGATTCAGAAACCAGATTAGGAAGTTTTATGCATACACACATACATATGTATGTATGTATGAATATAAATGTTTGAGTATGTTTAAGTTTAACATAAACGGATCTAAATAGCGTTGGGTATAGGGATCATGTCTGATCTGATACCTCTAAATCCTCAAAGGTTTAAAGTACAGCGTCTAACAATAGAGAAGCCGTGATTTTGACAGCTCGTGGCGCCCATATTGGTTTACGAATTTGTGTAAAAACAAGTCAGGTTTGCAATTTCATCATGATCGCTTGGAAATTGTTCGAGATTATTAGGCAAATTCAGGTTCTACGAAAAATTCACATTCATCGAACAATCGTCTTCTCGGATGAGGCCAATTTCTATCTAATGGCTTCGTCAACAAACAAAATTAGGATGAGTCAAATCGCCATGAGTTTCAGAAAACGCAATTGCATCCGCAAAAATTTGGTGCGTATTGTGATCTATTCCCAACAAGACAATGCGCCGCCTCACGTTTCATGGCTAAATGGATATATTTCCTGCAAAGATTGGCGACTCCGTAGTTTCGAGAAATGGTCTGGTCAAAGGTCATGCGATTTTACCGCTTTAAATTAGTTTCCCTGAGGGTAAATCAAAGGTTTACGCAAATCAACCAGCAATGCTCGAGGAGCTTGGCTTTCAGTAAGTTTCGCAAAGATAGCCCAGAGGATCTAGTGACTCTTTTGTAAAAATAATCTGTCATTTGTACGCAAATAAGTATTTTTCTAAGATATACATATGTATGTACTTTGTTATTGTTAAGTACTGAATACAACTTTTTGACATTTTTGACAGAGAATAGAGATTTTTTTGATTAGAACAAAAGAGTCACTGAAAATTATTTACGCTTATGAACATCATCTTAATCGGCGAGAAATCTCTCATCTTTATGAAAGTATTCAAAAAGATAAATCAAAGCTCGAAGCTGACCTAATGGAATCTGTTAACCGTAGATAGTTTTGATGCTCTAATTTAATTTATTGGGAGTTCTTTTTGATCGCTGGCATATATTTGGCAGTCAGATGAATCAAGGAATTTTCATTTCTATATTGTGTGTTGTATTGAGCTAAACATTTTGTCGCCTAAATAGTATAAGGGACCTCGACTTTGGTCCTCTGATATCATATTCATAAGATATTCTCTTCTTAGCCAATGCTTAACTAAATCTGATCATTTCTTTTCCCGTAATTAGGTAGCATACGCTTGGGTGCTGTACAGATCTGAAGGGAAGGAAACACCTGTCTATCCTCTCGATATTTTTTTGCGTTATTTCCAAGCAAAAAGCACACAGATAAAGTGCAGTCGACGCGAAATTGAAAGTGAACAAATGAACAGCAAAAACTAGAACTCAAACGAGATAAAATGTATAATGTTAGAGAACAACCGATATAAAAACAAAAGTGACTTGCCAGCAAATACAGATCAACAACAACATCGCTGGACTAAGAAAAACAAAAGTTCGCCAAGATTGCTGCAGAGATGCGACGTTGCCGAGTCAACAATCAACAAGATTATGACCAGCGAGGAAAGAGCAAAAGTTAAATTGCTCGTAAACTTGTAACACTGCGAAGGTAAGCGCAAGAAGAGGCAAGAAGGACAAACATAAAACAAACACACAAAGAACAACTCAGGCGATATTGTAGAAACTACAGGAAATGTTTAAATTCATGGCTCTTGGTTGGTACTACGAATGGTTGGCGGCGGCAAGCAAGGAACGCGGCTGGGCAGAGCGACCTGCGTAAAGCAAGGGAAAAGAAGGAGTTGGACTCATAAGCGTGTATAGAACACATGGTAGTGTGCGAAAAATTGAGTAGATGCAGACGGAGAATTGCAAAGTATCAAACGACGGAGTGTGGACTTCACTTTAATTTGCACTTATTGCGTGCGCTATACATACTTATACACAAATACGAGGGCGGTCCGATAAATATTTAGGCTACAAAATAAAGATGAAAATTTTGGAAAAATTGCGATTTATTTCCCAATATAATTTCCAATTAGCTCGATCAACCTAGCCATATTCTAACTTCTGCAATCCGTCTCAAAAATACTCTTTCTAGTAGTCGGCGGACTGGGCCTCCCACCTGACGACAACATACTCATTTGACCCAAATTTCTGCGCAGCGCATTTTTCAAGTTGCTGGCTAAATCTATAGAATACTGTGGATAGAGTAGAAGTCCCATTCGACCTATTGCAAGTTTGAACAAGTGTGTTGTCTTGGTAGGAGATCCAACTTCTTCGCGCCGTTTTTTCTCAACATCGAGTGGACCGAAGTTTCGACATAGTAGAGCCTTTGTGACTAGGTGGCCCTTCTCTTGGTAGTCGATGTAGATCTTCTTGTAAATCTCATAAAATGGTGCGCATCACCTTTCCGACCGTTACGACAGTCTTCGTCTTCTTCGTAGCATGTTTAGCGGGCGAAGTGCACTGTCGCGGTCGTTCTCGTAGGTACAAGTATGCAGCGTTTAATGGCCAGCAGGAGCACAAGACAACCGCGTTCGGCCAATGAATGCACTGCTGTTGTTATTGTAAATTTATGTATGCACACTGGCATTTTATACTTTACTGCTGATTCCGAGGAACACAACACCATGCAACAATAACAACAAAACCAGCGCCGAGTTGAAAAGCAAAGTATGAACACTTAAAGGGACTACTGGGGAACTGCTGGCGAAAAACAAAACTCCAACAACTAAAAGACAGGCGGAAGGCACACACACAAACGTACAAATATATATGGCGTCGGTGCGCGCGCCACAGGAAACGCGAAATGTGCCTGCTAATCAATGCAGTCGCCCTTGCTGCAACGCCAACAAGCCGCGCGCCCTAACCAAGCTCCATTGGAGTGGTGTGTATAACTTTTTCCTCTTTTAGTGCGACTTGCTTTTATGATAGAAGTTGTATGCAGCGCCGCGAAGTGAGTAAATGTGAAATTCTCGAATTTGCGTTCGAAAACAGAGGCAACAATTGTGCGCGCGCTTCGTTTGAGCGACCGCCGAGGCATAGGATAGTTCGGACGCCACATTAAACGCGACGCTATCAATGAAAGCATACATTTCCATATATATGTACATACTTAGGCATGTATGTGTATGTAGCAGCGATGTTGTGTCGCGTAAGAATGCGTGACGCGACCACAATGCAGCGACCTCGACACCGGAAATCGCCAACAAAGTCGTCGATTGTTGCGAATTTCCTGTCTCATTTGTGGCACAACTTGTGCTAAACACTGTGCGTGCGAAACAAGTTTAAACATGTAAATATTTCGAATCGGAATTTTTAATACTGACGGA
Organism: Bactrocera neohumeralis; assembly: GCF_024586455.1. Lineage (NCBI taxonomy): Eukaryota > Metazoa > Arthropoda > Insecta > Diptera > Tephritidae > Bactrocera > Bactrocera neohumeralis. Next base: position 54,091,780 of record NC_065923.1, read on the forward strand.
CATTTGTATGTATGTATAAACATACGCCTATATTCCTGCAGTAGAGACGGATACGAAAGTACAACAAATTTAGATATGCATGAAATATACATTTTTTGAACCTTACGAGGATATATTTATTTGGTTATTAACAAAAGCATCATTCAAAGAAACATTCTAATTAGTGCTAGTAGCACAGTGTAATAGATGCGAAAAAACCGATGCATTTTGTGAAAATTTTAAGTAAATTTCCTTATTTATGGAGATGGTGAACCCGATTCCCAATCGATGGCGATGGTGCGGACATTCCATTACCCGACAATGAAGAAGTTCGAATAGAAATTACCCGTCTGAAGAACAACAAAGCGGCAGGGGCCGATGGATTGTCGCCCGAGCTATTCAAATACGAAGCGGCGGCGAAGAAGTGATAAGAAGTATGAATTAGCTTCTTTGTAGAATATGGTCGGACAAAAGCATGCGCGACGATTGGACATCTGGTATAAGGTTCTATCGCAGGTACTGTATGAAAGATTAAAGCCCATCGCCAACAAATGGATTGGCTCTTATCAGTGTGGCTTCGGGCTTGAAAAATCAACAACTGACCAGATATACACCATGCGACCAATTTCAAAACTGTTTTTGACAACACGAAATGAAGCTGCCTTTATGCCGCGATGTCTGAATTTGGTATCCCCGCAAAACTAATACGGCTGTAAGCTGACCTTCAGCAATACCAAAAGCTCTGTCAGGAACGGGAAAGACCTCTCCGAACCGTTCGATATCAAACGAGGTTTCATACAAGACGACTCTTTACCGAGCGACTTCTTCAATCTACTCCTGCCGAAATTTTTTTGAGCTGCAGATCTGAATAGAGAAGGTGCAATCTTCTACAAAATTTTTGGAAGTCATAACTTCCAAGTCGTAGATAATTTCGTCTATCTTGGAACCAGTATTAACACTCACAACAACGTCAGCATCGAAATCCAACCCAAAATAACTCTTGCCAACGGACGCTAGTTCGGACTGAGTAGGCAATTGAGAAGTAAGGTTCTCTCACGACGAACAAAGACCAAATTCTACAAGTCACTCATCATTTCCGTCCTGCTATATGATGCAGAAGCAAGGACAATGACAGCATCTGATGAGTCGACGTTACGAGTTTTCAAGAGAAAGGTTCTGCGCAAGATTTATGGTCTTTGCGCATTGTCGACGGAGAATACCGCAGTCGATGGAACGATGAACAGTAAGAGATATCTTCTTCTTTACTGGTGTAGAAAACGCTTACGCGGTTATTGCCGAGTTAACGACAGCGCGTCAGTCGTTTCTTCTACGTAGCGCCAGTTGGAGATTTCAAGCGAAGCCAGGTCCTTCTCCACCTCCAACATTAACATAGTTCAGCGAATTAAGAGGCGATAAACAGCGATAAGGAAGAACGACTGACGCGCTGTTGTAAACTGGGCTAGAACTGCGATAGCGGTGTAATAGCGCCAATAGAATAGAGAAGAAGAAGACTTTGATTTTAACCCCCAATTAACTGTCAATTTGAAATGTCTAGAATTCAGAATTAAAATTAGGTTTAAGCGATCAGGTCGGTTTAGAGATTTTTAGGAATAAATTTGACAATTCATTCTGGGAATATTTCGTATTTAATTTTGTTGAAAAGCGTTGATACCTAACTGCATTTTCCCTACAGGGCATCTATGTACTATTTGCTATTTTAAAAGTAGCGAACGTTTTAACAAAGAATAATAGTGAACATTATTCGGAATTAATGCTACTCATTTATGCAAGTGCCAAAGCGTTAGGCACTCACACTCTCACAAGTTGAACACAAATTGTTTTTGTATTCCAAATATGGGCTAACTTAGTATGACTTGATTACTAATTGCATCATAAATACCATACACAGATTCATTGAGTAAACTTGTTGTTGTTTAAGTGCATACAATAGTAAAAGTTTAAATACAAAATAATATACAAAAATGTGTTCAAAATGATGTTTCTGAATTCTTTAGATAAAAATTGTATTTTTTCAACTCAAAACTTCAGGGAACGATCTGAATATCTGAATATTTGAAATACTGATTTTCATTTGACATATCGACGCTGATAATTGCACGAAACAACATTCTAAGGTGTGTTATGCCGAGAGAAACGCAGTTTTTCAACTCGTTAACCTATTGAAATGAACACTATTACGACTTGTTGTGCTACGAGGTTCCAAATATGGACGCATTCATTCAGTGTTGGCCCATTAACAGTCAAACAAGCTGACATTTTTCAACCATATCGGTTGAGCTCATAGAAAAGTTTCGCTTAACGAAAACGCTCATATTACACGCTGGTACAAGTTGAAGAATTCATGCGCAATTTTAGACAAGTTTTCACTAGTTCTGAACTAGAATAGAACTAATCTGAAAAGCAGTAGTTTCCAACTAGGAATAGCCTCGCAATGGCGTACATCCCTGAATTATGGAGGACTGCTAAGGTGATCTTCATACCCAAAGAAGGAAGGAAGGACTATTCACTGGCTAAATCCTTCAGGCCAATTATTCTAACTTCTTTCTTACTAAAAACTATGGAAAATATCGTAGACCATGAAATAAGGTCGAAGGCGCTGAAGAGTATACTGCTCTGTACCAGTTAACCTCTGAGATAGAGAGTTCCCTGGAGAGAGGGGAATTGATGCTTTGCGCCTTCTTAGAGATCGAAGGTGCCTTTGACAACACACCTCACAGGGGTGTAGCCAGGGCACTGGAGAAAAGGAATGTGGCAGCACCGGTGCGCAGATGGACAGAGGCCGTACTGCGCACCAGAATTGCTGAAACCACAGTAGAAGATACAAGGATTCGCCTTGGCACAACAAGGGGCTGCCCACAGGGGGGTGTGTTATGCTCCTGCTATGGAGTCTTGTCGTGGACGACCTTTTAGCACTGCTAACCGACAATGGGATCCGCTGCCAAGGGTACGCGGACGACATTGTGATTATAGCCAGAGGCAAATTTAAGGACACTCTCTCAGTTGGGCAGCTTGTGTCTACATGTCGGATGCAATGCGCACTTGTCCGATGGCAGCTTTGGACTTACACCGCTTCATTTAGTGATCGGTCAATGGCCAAGCACACACTTCTCAGAAAACGGAAGACTTGGGGGTAGAGAGATAGAGATGACCCAGAGGATCAAAGATTTGGTCTCACGTTGGATTCCACTCCACCCTAGAGACAGCATTACTAAAAAGGTTAACTCCACAAAGAAGTTCAAGGTTATCCTTGGCAGCAAGGATGAGTGGAACGATTCTACTCTCGAGCTGCTGCTGAGGAATAGTACGATCAAGTGGTACGCTTACGGCTCGAAAACGTCGAAGGAAATCGGTGCAGGGATCGCAGGTTCACGCACTAAGCTCTCTATACCTATACCTATGGGATAACCACTACATGTAGCTCTCTATACCTATACCGGGATGCAATGCGATTGTCCGATGGCAGCTCTAAGAGTCTTCTTGAACTACGAGATCAAATAGTGATCGGTCAAGTGCAGAGAACGGCTGATTAGCCTAGCGGAACGTACCCAGGTGCACCTAATCTTGGTGCTCGTCCCAGAGGATGTAAGAGGTAACGAACTGGCTGACGACACCTCGCTCCGCAGCTTCCACCAACATGGACGACCCGAACTCTTCACTAAGTGGGTTGACTCCACCATAAAGAGCAAGGAATAGGAGTAGGCAGAGAAAGCATTGGCAACAAATGCATGGCATGCGACATGCCAAGTTGCTAACTGCGGGGTACAACCACAGCAAGTTTAAATTTGTAATTAACTTCCTTAGGGACAAACTCAGGCCACTGGTCGCATTCTACAGCGGCCACTGCAAGCTAAATACGCATTTATATAACATGGGCCTATCCTCTTGCGCTAACTGCCGGTTCTGCGACAGGGAGCCTGAAACACCAGAACACCTGCTAATCGACTTCACAGCAGTCGATAGACGCAGGATTAAGGCCCTTGGATCCATGTTTCCAAATAGGGATCGCATCGCCTCACTAGCACCCAGCAGCATATTGGACTTTATCAATATGCTGGGGCTACGTGAGTCGTTGTGATTTAGGATAGGGCACAATAGACCTAAGGCCGCGGTGCATTCCTCATTTATTAATCTTATCTTATCTTAGAGAACTCGATGTTTACACGTATATAACTGTTGAACGCAATATCCAAACTAATCATGCATAGCGTCGTTTTGTAGGTTATGTCAAGACCTTTCAAAGATGTATAATATTGCCAGATACGAGCTCTGTAGCGCCTTATACATAGCCGCGAAATTCAAAAGACAAAACGGCGGAAGGGAGATATTTGACAACCTAATATATAGCGAATTTTACATTAATATGTCACCGCTGAAATAAGGCAATTAGTTAATTGACCTGGTGTGTAGAAAATAGTGAACAATTAGTCGCTCAATTCTTATATTCTATTTACTGCTTCACTAGGTGTCCACCTGTGGTCGGTATTGCGTCAACAAAAATAATTGTATTCATATTTTTCCGAGAATCATTGCAATATCTCGTGTTTTCTTCAATTCATCGTTTGCGGTCAATAAAAATCAAGTTTATATTTTTACAAACTTTATAAATTTATAATTCATCTCATTTTAAAAATATAGTTGCGAATATATTATAATTTCTTATCAGCACAAGTGTAGTTAGCACGTGCTTTGAGTCATGCAGAACCCTTTTATTCAGCATTATTTTGCGCAATAATTTACTTTTTCAAAAAGATGAAACACATACATTACTGTAAATATTTTTGTAGCGTATAAGTTTGATAAAACCCCAGCTTCGTTATCAAATTCCACACTCACATACATATGTACATGTATGAATGCATGTATGAGCAACAAGTAAAAAATCAGCACCGAATTGTAGAGCCACGCTCATAAAAAGTACAGCTGACTCGACCAACACGTGCTAAGCACAGCAAAAATATTTTAAAACTTGTGCTAGACAGCAATAAAAAATGTATAGGAATATGTAAAATAAGTATGGTTTAAGACAGTTGAAAAAAATAGTTTTCATTTCACTTGCCATAAATGCTTAGTCAGATTTGGTTGAAAATAAAAGATATAATACTTTTCTTCTCGCTTTTTCGTGTCAAATAATTAAATCTCTTTCTTATATAGTTTTCACTTGAAAATAAAGACATAAAAAATCGAATATTGTTGTCGGTTGAGTATACTTCATTACTGTCTTCTTAATAAGTTTTAGCGTGTAACTAAAAAATGACAAAGTGATGAGAATTAATATTGAGATGACTGAATTTGAGACAGCAAAGAGGTTAGTTTGAACTCTGTCATATAGAAAACCTGTCGACTGAAATAAAAAAGTGGCAAGAAACTATTAATGTTTTCAAATGTACGTAAGATTATTAAAGTTATTAGCACTAGAGTCTAGAAGTAGGTGTATGAACATAAGCTTTAAAGAGATACCGAGGCATAAAAAATATTTATTACTTTTTTGGGATATCTTGATTTTCAAGCATTCTTAGTTAATATTTAGGGACGAACTCAGACGAGATAAATGAGAACAGCGTATTCTTTCTTTCTTAGCGGTTTTCTGCTAATTTTCAAAATGCTTGGTTGAAAACTTTCCAAACTAAAGTGTACTCAAGTTCAAAAGAGTCGTTTTGAGTAAAATGCATTTGCAAAAATCTACTTAGAACAAAAGAACGAGACATATTTTCCAGTTTCTGAAATTGATATTTTTTAATCTATTTTTCTCTTAGCATTTAGAGGGCGCTTGAGAGTCAACAAAGAAGTTAGGACGAGTTGTGACATAGAATACCTGAAAGCTTATGTCAAAAATAGTTATCTGCAGTAAAGTGTTATAAAAGTGAATATGAAATATGGTAATATACTACTTTTCTGATATCTGCAAGCATATTGAGAAAACATTTAATGGTTGCGTACTCATTGTTGACAGTTTGGCCGGTCAGAAGGAACACACCTCCATAATCGAAGAAAAATGTCAACATAACCTTATTTTTTGACCTACATTGACGTGTTTTTTCGACTTGGGCTTACTTTTGTCATGATATTCGGCCGATTGATCGCCTGTTTGCGGCGCGTAAGCATAGATCCGGGACTCATCGCCACGTTTCATGACATACTGGAACTCTGAAAGCATTGCACAGACGTTAACGCGGCTTTGTGTTTCGAAAAAATTTAGCGATTTTGGAAGCAATCGTGTTTTCATTTTTCTTTGACCCAGTGATCTTGCAAAATGGTTTTCACTGATCCTTTCAATTCCAACTCACTTTTAATCGGAAATTCTCGAGCTCCAATTCCTTTATTTATTGACGTGTTGATTTTGATGACCGTAAGGTTCAAGGTGATAAGGTTCGTTCCTCTTTTGTTGGTGTTTTTAAATTTTGCAGCTGAGTTCGTATTGGCTATTGAAAACATGTCAAATTGGAATATAATATGCTTCGGCCTGAACTACAGCATGGCTGCTAGATAGTAATCGTGGCTAAGTACACAAAAAGAAATCTTCCGAAAGCGGCTTACAAAACTTAAAGTCTTTGTTATTGCTGATTAGAGCGACTTATGTTGTAGCAACATGCCAAAAATACTAGTTTAATAATGTTTTGCACATAACACTACAAATACACATGTATGTATGTAGTAAGTCGAAAACAATAAAATTTGAAGAACTTAAGTGTCAAGCGTTTTTTACGGTGTAATTAATTTGAAAACATTCAAAATGGTGCTTCTTCAATGCGGTTTCTACTTGAAAAGACGCCGTACGCCGCAACGATGGTGTCTTTAAGCTAAGAAGACATTAAGACGCCGTAAAAGTACTTCCTCAATATCGCGCCAAATTAAACATTTTTGCTTAAAGCCCGAAAAGTACTTTCTGTTTTTGGCACGCTACAAAAAATATCGCCACTAACACAAATAAGCAAATAGCATTCAAAAGGGGAATGCTACAAAGAACTAAATTTGGCAGAAATAGAAATCTGCAAGGTGTAAAGAAAGCAAGTCGGAGAAATGTAGTCAATGAAATGTGGCTACCGGATGGAGGTTTGGCCGTAAACAACCAAATACTCGAGCGCTTAGTGGAGCAACCCGAAATGGCAGCTAAGCGGCGACCAACTTATCGCCAATAGTATCAACGACTCGGCGTAAAAGGTGTTCGGCTGTGCGCCGATAAGGTAAGCCAAATGAAAATGCAGTAACAACAGCAATCAGAGAAATAAAACTGATGAAAGCGGCACACAAACAAATTCACATACACGTATGAAGAAATAAACATAAATATGTATGGGGGCACATATGTATGTATGTGGGTCTGTTTGTACGTGTTGCCTTGAAAAATCGCGTGAGCCAAAGGCCGCGAAGACGCATAAAACTTCCAACGAACACGAGCTGCAGGAAGATGAGAAAGAGGTGAGCAAAGAAAACAACAAAAACAACTACAAGAAAGAGTTAAATAAAGCAACGGCGGCGGCAATGACTAAAACTAACAGTAACAAAAATGAAAAGAGTGGAGAAAAAACCAACAAACAACAAAGCACTGCTAATAAAAAAGTGAGAAGGGAAGAACCGGAATGAGAAGCAGAAGAAGCCAAGAAGTAGCATTGAAATTCCAATGGCCTTTGACGGAGCATGTTGGGTTCAATTTCTGTAAATGGGAGGACGTTGACAACAAAAACAACAACAGCAGCAGCAGCAGCCAACGACATTTATGGACGCACCGTTTGAGACACCGAAGACGAGCGCCAACCTACACACATACACACATCTGCAGATATATACACACATACATACATACATAGTATGTAAGCAGCTGTGAAAGAAGCTTGAACAAAAGGAAAGCGTCGTTGCACGCGCAACTCACCGTCACACAACTGAGCCCACGAACAGCATTCAGCCCAACGACCTACCAAGCGGCCGCGCTTCAAAAACTTGAGCTGTTGATGCGTAAACGTCAACTTGATATCCGTAAACTATGCAGCGAGTTTATGTGCGTGTGCTACAACAACAACAATGACGGCTGACAAATGCCGACAAAACAAAAGTGCAGTAAAAATGCAACATAAAGCGAAGAGTGGAGAGAGCATAAGAAAGGAAATTCTTATTTAGCGACTTGCGAGGCCAGCGGCGTTGAAATGCAGTCCATGCACTGCAGCGTAATGCCTCGTGCACAGTGTTGCCGTTGTGGAGTCATTTTAAATAATCATTTGACATAACTTCGGCAATCATTGTCAGTCAAGCTATTCTAAGGGTCTTGAACATATAAAAATGTGTGTCTATTACCAAGGACGAGACTTCCGACCCACATTAAGGTAAAGGAATGGATTTGTGTGTATCGACAGAATACCGGCAGTAGTCAGTGACAATATAGAGCTAAGTGGTTTGGGAATGAATGAAGTTATACTCGTACATATCGCTTCTAAGTTTACACAGGCTCAATCTTTAACGGGCAGTCATCGTTTGTTTGATGTATTTGGTTTTCGTTGTGTCGAATAATTGGTTTCTGAGATAAAGTGTTTTCAGTAAATCAGCTGTGCTACTTTGAAAAGAAAAAAGTGTCCAGATGAGTTTTATTGGGGCAGGCATTCATGATTTACAGACCGTATGAAAACTGAATAATACGAACTACCCAAAATAAGGTATACGAAAACATTAAAATATCAACAAATTGATTTTGGATGACTTTAAAAAATGTTAATCGAAGTTACTAATGCTCGTACTCTAACGATGTCAGTGGAATGTTTTGGTCATATCATTTATGAAGAATATTCAGGCCTGCGTAAGCTCTGAATAAAATATTTTCCGCAACTGGCCCCTTTTTTTTCTTAAACTTCAGAGGATCGCAGGAAAGCAATCGCCAAGACTTAATGCTGTTTTGAAGCCAAAGTCTAAGCCTACTTGGAAAATGTTATCGAAAGGTTCACAGATCGATATATTCGGTGCAATGCATTCGCTGATAACTATGTTCAATAAGAAAATCAAGTTACATATGACAAAACATGCTAACCTTTAAAAATACGAACTTTTTACACTAACTTTTTAGAGCATAGCTTTTATGGTATAGATTTTTAGCTTAACAGTGAATAGCCTATCTGGAACAATTTCTTACTATGGAGAGAAGACGCTGACTGACATTTCAGTTCTTAAAATTTGTTATATAGATATTTGTTGACCCTTTATTTTGGGTTTATATAGATATTCAAAGACTTTCGCCTTTGTTTGTTGGAGCTAAAAGAAATTGTCAAGTTTCATAAGGAGAGTATATTTTAGCAAAGATTTATTGCCAAAGATACTGTCGTAGACTTGATATTTCTAGATTGGGATTTCTGGAAAATTATTCACAACATTTACTGTGTAACTTGATTTGATCTTGCTGAGAGGTTTCAGTACCATTCCTAGTATTTCATTTATGTCGGACGCGTAGCGAAGCTTCTCACAGAAAATGTGACTGTATCGTGGTTATAAAGAGGCCGTTTAATTTACAATTATTATCTTTTTGATATTGTATTACCGAATAATTTCTATTAGCCTTACATATGTACATATCAGACAAATATTTATGCAAAATTCTTAATTGGCAACACTGTTCTGTGCTGCGCTGCTTTGTCACGCGCGTTAGTTATGGGTGGCGGAGTGGGGCGCCATTGCACCCGAAGCACAAGGAAGGGCTACTGTGTCGGTTGTTGACTTCTCTGCAATGTGTGTTGAAACCGACGGCAGGCAGCCACTTTATCGACGCTACGAAATGCCAGAAAGGGGTGCGGTAGTCTGTGGGTTCTGAAAAATGTTGCTAATTCACTGTTGGTCGCTGAGCAATTTTTTAGAACTACAAAATACCCGGTTTTATTTGTTTCAATTGGGTAGCTGATAAGGTTTATAATGTTTAAGCAAATAAATGCGGATTTCTTGTGGGATTTCTCGATGAATGCGAAAAAAATGAAATGTGAGGAGACGTGGCTATTATTATATTTCACAGATATACATACATATATATGTACATATATGCATGTGGTGGTTTTGGAAATTTCACATGTGATTAGTGGTATGCATATTTCACAATTTGCTACAGTTATGTCGACACTTTTTACTATAATACTTGCGGTTATTGTTTATTTTTTCGACCTAAAACTATTTATGGCAAACAAAAAAAAATTTTAACAAAAAAAATATTTGGAAAAAATAATTAATAATTGTAAATATGTTTATAATAATTAATAAACAAATAATTTCTAAATATCGTTGTTGTATTTTCCATAAAGTTTTTTTCAGCAAATGTTTGTAATCCATTAATATTTATTTTTGTAATTTTGCTTTGCCGCAATATTAATAACTGCCAATGAAACAAAACATAATGTGCGATCAATTAAAAATAATCGCCTTGTTTCTAGTAAGTGGGCGTGGTTCTATTATTTACAATGCACATATTGTTGGTGTTGTTGTAAAAGCTGCAGAAAAATCTTATTTCATAAATGTATAGACCTACATTCGCTTTAACCCACCCACACACACACGCACACACACACAGACATGGCAGTGCATTAAGCCAATCAAGCGCTCATTGAGCCACTAGCCACAATTTAATTTATCATTTGCAACGGAAATCATTTATTTAACCGCCAACAGCCATGTGGTGCGCTTGGCTATATATGGTGCCACAAACACATGCACGTCTGTTTGCGTGTGTTTCAACGAATTTATTTGCATAATCATATATTAAATACACTTAAAAATAACGCGAATTGTGAGTGGGCACTTTGAAATGCGTAATTGCAATTGCAACAGCGACGCGACACAATGCAACTATGGATCTCTGTATGTTTGTCATTTGCTTTTATTTTTGTCAGCGCTAACTTAAATTTTAGCATTGAGTCCAACTTCAAATCACATTGCACACACTCGAAATTGTTTTGTTGTTTTCTCTCATCATTTCGCATTTCCAGCGAGAAAGTTTTGTGGAATTGTGAATTTTTTTGGAAATTCTGTGAGAATCTCACAATAATTTAGCACAAATTGCAACGCTCGGAGCAAAAAAAAAACGAAAGTTTACAAAAATCACAAAATTTTCCTACGGGGTATATACCATTATGCCATATGTGTGCACAGATATGTGTGTAGATGTGTGCGTATTATATTTTCTTGCATTTTGTGCATTCATATTTACAGTTGTATGAGATATTTAATTGTTGTTGATTGTTGAGAACAGCGTGGCACGAATATAAAGTGGAATTTAATGAAAAAATGTGTGCAAAAGTGTTGGAACTATTAACATCTGGCAGCATTAAGTACCAAACTCTATATCTGTGAGGGTTTAGAAGCGCTTGGGTGTGGTAACTATGCATATTCATTCATACACACATACATATGTACATAAGTATGTATTTGATTATATTTACGGTTAAGTTAGAATCTATTACTCTATAAAGCCATTACGCAAGCCGAAAAATCAATAAAATTATCGATTTCTACAACAGTTTCTAAGGTGAGACTTTGGGTGGCATGGTCTATTACGTATATATAATTTTCAAAGAATAAATGTCAAAGAATCTTCTTTCGAATTATGTTTTTTCTTTAAAAAAGTAGGGAACCTCGAAATCGATCACCCTTTAAAACAGAACCATCATCGACTACCAAACTTTTATAATAAAAAATAGTAAAAGCAGTGTAAGCCTTCGAAGCGAATATATTTTAGAAATTTGTTAAAACAAAAATAAGCTGCAGTTATCAAAATGTAGATATGTATGTATGTGGTTCAGAGCACCCTGAGCTTCATAAACTATATACAAACCCTAAATAGGCTATGTTGTAACAGGCAGACCGGGTCCCCCTATAAGATATGTACATACACATGTATGGTATATAGTTTAAAAATTTGTTCTTTTCTTCTTAAGAGCTTCTCATTCATCGAAACTAGCGATTTCGGACCACAATTTCATAAAGCAGCCAAATAAACTGAATCGAACTAAGTAAAGTCCTTGTAATACCATGTTCAGACCGACACTTAATCACACGATTTCGGCTGTTGAATGGATTATCCCACTAATCTTAAAAATTTATCAAGATTTCGCCATACAAAAATGACAGTTTCAAATCACTTCATTGAAATGATTTCAAACTGATCCACGCTAAATCTCTCTGTGCGACTCTAATTTTGCGCAATCTACTTGTCAGCACTGGAAATCTGTTACATTATCACAGCTGATTTAGACACTACAAAGGGGAAAAAATGTAAACAAACAATTTTTTTTTAAAGCAATGAATCTAATTTCACCTGAAAATCGACTTAACAAATGAAAAAATGCATCCATTATTTCTACTTATTATATGGAAAATATTAAAAAAAAGACGGCTTTTATTTGAAAATACTATATGACAATCTTTTCTTTTGATAAATATTGAGCGATGTGAATTCTTGATGACAATAACAACTGTTTTTTGATCTTTCTAACGGCAGTGAGAACACTGTTGGGTTATGAAATGCTTAAATGTCATCTAATCTTTTAAATTTTCGGTCTGAACGTGGTATAAGGAAAACTTTTTTTTGACAAGATGTTTTCACGCAATTTGGCACAAACTATCGTCCAAGGCAACGCTGCAATCTCTATACAAAGAGTTCATTTTGTACTTCTATAGCGTACGAGTAGAGCGGCAATACAAATGGCTACAAAAGCTCGGGTACGGAAACTTTTAACTTCTTTAGCTGCAGTCAAATTTAAACTTTTTTCTTGTTTTCTTTCTGCGTTTTTCGCAGAGAGAGGGAGGCAAAAGAATGTTCAGCACAGATAAACATTTTGGTAAAATTCTAATAAATTCACAGGTGAATTGTGGAACACATTCCATCTTATGCTAATTTTCAAAGCTAGCATCTGGCAACACTTGATTGTAATAAAATCTAGTTTGTTTACGTTTCTCTTAAACTTTAATGTTTAATTGAATTTGCAGTAAAGAAAAGAGGAAAATATATGTTGTTAAATAAATATATTTTACATATGTATGTGGATATATAAATATAAGTTTATATAAGCATGCAGTGCATAAAAAATAAACACTTGTTGAAAACAAACTGAATATCTAGCAAAGTCTATATAAGAATTTCTGCCGTTGTGGCGCAACTACCCACACAAACCCACGTGAAATAGAAAAAAAATTACGAAATCTAAATATCGTAGACATACTATACATACTATATACATATATGCAAATGTATATATGTATAAGTAAATATGCACATATCTATTAAATTTCGAAATTTTTATTTTTTAAAGCCTACACTTTTAACTGTTTTTGTTTTTGGCCGATGATTATATTTTGGTTACACAGATTTTTAACATGAAATCGTTTCATTCTGTAATTTTTGTACCGGTTTTTGCGCGCATAACTGTGGAGGTTGTTTTGTTAGCTAGTTGCTCGGTGCTTAGGCAATTGCTTAGCGTGGGAGTAAAGTCAGCTCGTTTCTTTCGCCACTTCACGAGCATTAACTAATGCAAATTGTATGTAAAGCAAATCACTACGTAACTGTAATTAATACAAATCACGAGGTATAAACCGGCTCTTATGCAAAATACTTTAGTGGCTATTTGCTAAAGCATAACTCATGGTATTTCCAGCGGAGGTATGTATGTAGATATTTTTGGTGACAGAATGGGAACTTCACAGTTCCATTATTTACTTGTGTAATCGTAATAGCATTTGGAAACATGCTTTCAATTAATAGTGGAAGTCTGTAAGCAGTCTCTAGTCACTATTTAAGAGTTTTAGAGGTAAAGTCTCAATTTGTGACTAGTTACTATTCACTAAACAGTCTCTAACGTTAGTCTCAAAATATTGCCTCAAATTTGAGACCTGGTAGTTAGCAGTTCACAAAACTAAAAAGAGCTTTGTCTGCCATTTTGAATATACTGAACAGAGATCATCAAATATATTAATCGATTTTTTTTTATCTTTTGTAAGCAACTCAAATACGAAAAGGTTAAAAATAAATCCATTTTACATAAATTTCGTAAATATTATGAAACAGAGTCAACATATATTTTTATTTTTATTGATAATTATGTTTTTTGACTATATTATAAAAAATTTTAAATTGGTTTCGACATACATATTTATTTTCATTCAAGTGCAAAAACATCTCTGAATAATGAAATGTAATAGATTTTGTGACTGTCACAGAATAGCAAAATCGTCTCAAATCTCAAAAATTGTCTCTAACTTAAAATCTCAAATTTAGATTTCACAGTACAGAATCGCACGGTAAAACTTGTTTCTAGAGACCGTATAAGCTCTGATTTTATATTTATATACACATTTATTTATTATGTAAGAGGAAGAAGCATAAGATTTCAAAAAAATGTATAAATGCTTTATATAAAATTATAAATAGTTCTTAAGTACGCCTGCTAAGGCCGAGGAAAAACTATTAGTTTTTAAAACTAGTCAAAATTACGTATACATTACACATTGAAACATTCAAATTCGTTTTCGATACATCACTTTGAGTTTCATTCGTGTGTCTTGCCCTCTTTACATACATATGAAAAGAAAAAAAGTAAATAATACTAAGAATTTTTTACAATTTCACTATTTGTCTCTTCTCCTTTTGTACTCTATACTTCTTGAGTTCAATACAACATGTGTATCGAGAGCATTTTTCCATCTAACGCTCTTCCAAAAAAGACCAAAACTAAATTACCGAAATCTTTACTTCCGTATAAGACGTTGCTATTTTAAAATGTCTCTGTCTGATTGTTTATAACGGTCTATAATTTAATCATGCCAGCCGCTTGTTCGATTCGCCACACTTCAAATTTTTGCAAATCGAAGACAAATCATTTGTTTTTGGGATCTCAAAAATACTAAAACAACATAATCTTTTACAATAAATATTTAACTCCATTTTTATTTTTCTCTATCGAATATTGTATAAAATATGTCTTTATATAAAAAATTAATTTCGCCACTCAAACTAACAATTATTTCAACAGGTTGGGAGCACTACCCACTAAAGTTACCCTCGGGATCTGTTACGAGCGCACGATAAGAATCCCTTCAACAAACTAAGTATGTACACTCACTAACTTAAATATGGCATATACAAGAACATGTGCACAAATATACAGAATATAAAGCCACAAAGGTCATTTGCTGATTTTGTCTGCCTTTCAGATTGTGATCTGCACTTCCAATGCACAATCGGCGCGATTTTGCTACTGTTCCCCGGTCTTTTGTATTCTTTTTTAAACACTTCGTGCTTCGGCTCCGTTCTGGCCTAAGCTTCTCTTTTAATTTGTAAAACTTTTTTGATTTTCTGTGTGCCTCTCGCAAAACCAAAGAAAAACCTGTTTTGTATTTGTTGTCATGTCAACGAAAGCGGCCACTTGTTAATATGATTTAATTTTGTGCTTAGCATTGTACTACCGAACGTTTTCCGATTGATATAAATATTTATTATATATTTATTTTTGATTTGTGTTAAAAAGTTAGTTCATATTTATTTTTGTCAATTCCAATTTCCTGTTTTGTGTGCTCAAAACTAAAAAAGCGCCGACATTTGTTGTCTATGAAGAAATCCGGCATGCTGTCATGTGGGCTGTCATGTTTGACATTCTGTTGTTGTTGTTTACATTATCGGCGTATTTGCTTTTATTTTGTATTGATAAGTTAGAAATTATTTAATATTATTTATTAATTTTTTTCATTAAGTAAAACTACATATTTTCAACGTATTATTTATAATAAAAAATCTATAAATATTTACATATCTATAGTCGACGTAAACAAAATCGTTAAAGCAATAAAATTATAATTGTTTTTAAATGACTGTCTAGTGACGAGCGGTTTGAACGGCCTTAAAAGAATCCATTGCTTTCAGAAAAAATCGGTAATATTTATAATAGTAAAAGTAAATGCCGCAAGTTAAAATAAATGTATACAAACGCATACACTATATAATATAAAAATAGGTATGCTTTGTGTAGATTTCGAAACCACTAAAAGCGTTTTGCTACTATCGAAGCTTGTAAGGATTTTCTATTAAAATTTTAGGAATGTGGAATTGTTGCCAATTTTATTTCAACATACTTTATAGAAATGTGCATATCATAAAAAGTATTGAAAAGTACTTATATTGAAGAACACTTCAGTGAACTATTGGGTAGTCGAAAAAGTCTTTTCGCATTTCTAATCAAACTTCAACTTATTTTTTTTGTATTATAAGTACACTAAAAAATAAATAAACAAATATGTAGCATTTTGGTCGACCACTTTTTGCCATTTTTTCGCTAGAGACATTATTCCATCAGTGTAAATCGAAAATTCCAGAAAGGAAGCGAGCGAATCATTGTTGTGCTACACGAACTGATACAGCATCGTCTCCGTAAACTTCACAAATTTCATTGGTGGCTTGCGTGGCACTCTTTCCTTTTTTATACAAAAATTTCAAAATATAGCGAATTTCCTCATTATTTTCTCTCATTTTTGATTGTAACTGTAACTTTTTTTCAACTTCCCCAAATTTAATATACGATTGCACCGACATCTATTGACAAGATACGAAAAGACTACCAGTATATTCAACAGAGTTGCTAACTGTCGCAGTACTAAAATTTTGACATTTATTAACTCCATATTTAACACTTTGCTAAGCTTCCGATTAGGTCACCCGATTTTCTTTTAAGTGAAAATTAAAAAAAAAAAATAGATAGAATAAATGCATTTTATGATTCGATTTTTGATAAAGAGTCTCTTTCAAAAGTTTTAAAATGTGTATTTGTTTATGTTCACCATGTTCACCAGATTTGCCTGCGTGTGATTTTTTCTTGTTCCCCAAACTGAAATTGCCGCAATTTCAGTCAATCGAAGAGATAAAATAAAATTCGGTGAATGAGCTGAAGGTGGTATCGCGTGCTTATGAAAAGTGTTTCGAGGACTGGAAAAATCGTTAGCATAAGTGTATTACATCTGGGAATTTTTGACGTTTTATACATATGTATACAATTTCCGGGTACTTTATACACTTAAGAACTCTTTGTTCCAAAAAGTTTTTAATCTTAGTTGCCCTAATAATATTTGTGACAAATATGGAAAAGAGTAAAAATCGAAATAAAATCCTCTGCAGCCTAGAAGATCTGCAGAATTTATCAGTCGAATTTAGCAGTTCTGATATTTCACCACAAGACTCATACGCCAGCTTATTTTCAAGACACTTCGTCACTTTATTCGCAGTTTGGGGTATCACAAAACTGTGCACATACATAAACATACATACATATGTATAGGCTTGTCTGTAAGCAAGCATGCTTGATGAGCTTTAACAAGTACAATTAATCGGGTCAAAGGGTTGCGGTTAAATTGCTTATGGAAATAACCAATAAAGCGAGTCACACGCAATAATTAAAGTGTCACTTCATTAATTTGTCAACGGAAATGCTTATAATTAAAAACACACACACATATAACTTTGTTATTGTGTACATATGTACACATGTAATTGCAGAATTTCACCACTTTGGTGCTCTTTAAGATTTCCGCGTCGATTTTCTTTGTACATTTATTGGCTTTAAAATTTCTAATCTTAGATTACTTCAATGTTTTCTATTTCTTTGCTATCAGTAGATACTTTGAAAGAATAAAAAAAAAACAAAAACAATAAAAACGTAACGGTTTTTATTACTAACAATATGTAAGTATAACAGCTGACGTTACATAGAGGGCACAAACAAACTTCAGTGTGCTGAGTTGAGTGCTTGAAAGCTAATAGCCATTTGCCCTGTAGGAAAAATTATAAATGAGTTGAAGAAAATCTCAAAAGACAAAACATACTAAAACAAACTTTAAAATTATTTTCAGTTTCAATAAAAAAATTTATTATAATCCCTTTTTTCCATTTCAAAATAGAGTTTCTATCAATCAAGCCATACGTTTATACAAAAAGTATGTAAGTAAAATAGATTTACTTCCCATTAAAATTAAACCTTTGTGAAACAACACAAAATATTAAGAATTGGAGTTATCACCAGTTAAAAATTGTACAATCTTCCTCTAGCTGCAAAATTTTATATTTTTTAATTAAATTTTTAGAAAAAGTATGGAACTTAACAAAATATCGCCAAGTATGTTTTGATTTAAAATAGGACAACCTGAATTTTATGTGAAATTTTAAATTTTGAAGTAACATAGCATTGAAAACTTACACATGTTTTAATAAAATTTTAATTTTGTTGGTTCATACAAGCTTAATTTAGAAATATTTTGTTTTTTTTTTTTGATAAATGTTCTTTGGTAAAAAATCAGTGTTTTCATCAAACTAACAAAAAAAAAAAAACAAAATGATAAGATATCCCACGGCTTCTTTCTATTTTTATGTATGACGCTCAATCGGGTATTTCGTATTCATAGCATTTCAATATAATGTTGTACCTTTGGTTGCAGATCAGCTGATTAATTGTTTGTCCTTCAGATAAAAGACAATACATACAATCCTTTGAACTTATGCAACATTCAATTTTCAATTTTTGCAATATAATTTAAATAGGCAATTTAAATAATATTTAAAAAAATTAAAACCTGTAAATAAACGCAGAAGTGCACATTTTATCGCAAAAATGTTTAAATCTAATATCTGGCTTACTAAAAATCATTATGCCCTTGTAGTACTCCCGTAAGAGTTTTAACTTCCTAATACAGAGTTTTCCTACCGGGTTAATAGCAATCACACACACACACTGATACGTATGCCTGTGCGTTCTATACAGAAGTGTAACTTTGTGCACATTTGTATGGATATATGTATGTTTGGAAATAAAAGATGTGTCCCCATCAATTCTTGGATATTGTGTAAGTATATTTTAACACGAATTTCAATGCTTTATCGAGTTTGTGTGCATGTGAATGTATGTATTCATGTGTGGACATGTGTATATGTGCATCATCACTTAAAAGTGTTGTTGACACTATTTTCTCTATCCACATCCATGGAATATGCATAAACTTATTTCATAACCGTGTGTTGCGCCCATATACGGACTCATTGTCAAGTGGAAGTGACACAGTTGACAGACGTGCAGTTTTCAATGAATAGTTTATTGTTCTTATTTTTAGAAGCAACTTTTGTGCACTTTGACTTTTACAGAACACACAAAGTAATTTTATTGAACATGCAGCAATGTATCTACAATTTACATGCATAAAAGTAGAAAAAAGTAAACTTTTTGCTAACTTTACACCAACTCTCATATAACTGAGAGTGTTTTGAACGTTGAGAATGTACTTTCCTTATAGCTGGATCAGCGAATTCCGCAGCTCCCTTCCTCAGTTGCCGACCGTAGCGAGCAAAATTTGTCAAAAGTTGAGCCCGTAGAAATCAGCCATCTTGTTTTATATTCATTTGAACAATGTTGCCATTGCTCAATACGCATATATAGTTTTGTACACATCTAAATTTTCAATTACAAGTTTTATTAATATAAAATATCAAAACTGAAAACAAAGGTTTAAAAATAGTTTGTATATTTATACACAATAGTATTCGACTCTGATTTTGAGATAGTTTAAGAAAATTTCAAACATATTGAAGACAATTTTTATAATTACTACAGTATATCGAGACTGGCAACCCTGCGTTGTGAGAGAGCAATCAGCTGACACGTTTCTACGGGAAAAATACAATTACCGTGGAAATCTACGGTATCCTACGGTAAAGCGGGCGTTAGAAGCGGTGTTGGCTGATCATTTACATTGCGCTTTCATAAGTTAGGTCGTATCAGCTGATTCGGGCTGCGGTTTTGCGGAATTCGCTGATTACGCTCTTAGTCAACGAATTACTACTGTTGAGTGAAAAGAAATATGAGAGAAATCACAGTCACTCTCGGCTTAGCTGGTTCACGCGAAAGTTTGGAAAAAACCTACATAGAAAACTATTATTTTTCAAATCAGTTAGTCTCTAAGTGAGTTATTAGGTTTCTTCTCAAATTGATCGTTTGAGGCTTACATCAACCTCAAACACAGCAAAATTAGATAACTCGAAAAATCCTATCGAGACATTACCTTACCGGTAAATATACAATCAATTTATGGTAGTTGAGTCTTTGGATGTTTTACGCTCAGCATTATAACTGTTTCATCTTTTGAAAAGTGAGCATTTTTGTTGCTGCTGTCGTATGAGAAAACCTTCTTCAATTAATGTTAAGAAATGCTGCCGACTGGACAGTTCTTACACGAATATAAAACCGGGTTCGTTTCGGATCCGTCTCCGCTAATTCAAACACTAAGACTATAAAAAATTGTAGAAATTGAGGGATATAAAAGCGTTTTTTGATCGAGATAATATCTCGGAAGCGAAGATATGTGTTTATGTCCGTACATATCGCAGAATACTAGGATATGTGGCATATGTGTATGCAACATTGAATGAATTCTACTTTTTCACGCGTAATCTAAAGCTTCTCCGGAAGTTTAACTTTGCGATAATAAAGTACTATTTACATATCAACAATAAACTTCCTCTGTCTGCTGGTGTGCATGAATGCCGTTATCATTCATTTAAGTGGCCTTGAGTGCACCCAATAAACCATTCACTTTGAATGTGACACTGTAAGTAGGTGTGCTCATATACATATGTACATACATATGAAAATATGCGTACACAGAACGCCTGCTAACACCTAGTACTTTTCACTTATCTACTAATATTTGTATATAGCTTACTCATCGAAGCAACTAGCGAGCGCGGCACTCGCTTACTACTAAATCATAAATTAATGTTGAAGTGTTTGTTTATTTCGAAAAATACGGCATCTTTAACCGATTTTCGAAATAAACCGATTTTTATTACATCCTATATTGAACCACATTAGGAGTTCTTTGGTTACTTTTGCCAAATTGAACAGAACAACAGAATTGGCTTCTGCCTTTTCCCGGCTGATAATTTACTTAATGCAATCGTGTTCCCAGTTCTTACTCTGGATTCTCGTACACAGTCGGGTATACGCGTTATTGCAAACCAGTTGGTTGTTGGCAGGCATCGTAAACTCGGCAAAAATGTCTTGAAAACCATTAACATTCGGCGAAAAAGTTAATTCATAAACGCTTTAATTATCATATCGTAAAACAAAAGTAAAAATAAATTAAATATGACCGTTAAGAGTTGAGGTACGACTGTTTACTCGTTCACTGTCGTTTATCTTATCGCCATTTGCCATTTCTACTCAAACATATTGACTTATGCGAGTGGATTTGTTGGCATGCTCATTGAGTTCAGTTATTTGCCCAGTTGCCTTTACATACCTAAAACTTACCTAAAAGGTAGAAACTATTTGCAATAAATCAGTATTTAATATAGAGATATAAGGCACATACATATTAATATATTTTTATTGAAACAGTCCTTATCAGACCTTTTTATGTAAATCTAGTCAGAGGTGGAGTATTAATTACAAACTAGTATAATATATACACATGAATATACAACACTGTTGCGAAAATAAAAGTCCTCAGATTCATTCCAATAACATTTGTAAATAGTCGAAATAATTCAATTATACTATAGTAATAAATATGAAGAAATGGTGAGTGAACGCCTTATCTGTACAACTTACAGAAGATAAGGACATGGTATGTATTCATTACCGACAACACTCATTTTGACTTAGTTAGACCACTTTTCGTTGCAAGTGGCAAAAGATACCAAAAACATCCCTGCAGCAACTTAAAAGCATTGTTTGGATCTAAGCTTCTAATATTTTTTTCATATTGAAATTTGGAGAATGGAGTCATGTGTAGAAGTTCACGCAAGTGAGGAAAGTTCTCTGATCGCCATTCACTTGGGAGTGGCCAGAAACGATTCTTTTACACATGGCTCAAGCAGCTCACTACTTTCGTTCTTTGACCAAGTATCCTCTGGGTAGCCTAAGAACATCCGTTCGAAGGCGAGCTAGTGTGAGAAGGGGTACTTAGGGTTGTGCGCTGGGTTTGGGACCCGCCACGTAAAAAACAATACCAGTGAAAGCTAAACGACAGCCTCGGATAAGAGACCGCCCTTTTGATGACGACCATGGCAAACGAAATACCTTTGCGCATTGGCCACGGCGAATATCGCATTCGATGGAACGATGAGTTGTACGAGATATACGACGACATTGACATAGTTCAGCGAATTAAAAGACAGCGGCTACGCTGGCTAGGTCATGTTTTCCGGATGGATGAAAACACTCCAGCTCTGAAAGTATTCGACGCAGTACCCGCCGGGGGAAGCAGAGGAAGAGGAAGACCTCCACTCCTTTGGAAGGACCAAGTGGAGAAGGACCTGGCTTCGCTTGGAATATCCAATTGGCGCCACGTAGCGAAAAGAAGAAACGACTGGCGCGCTGTTGTTAACTCGGCTATAATCGCGTAAGCGGTGTCTACGCCAATTAAGAAGAAGAATATTGAATTTAAAGCCCCTTTTCCCTTGATTTATTTTTATAAGAGAGCAAGCGTAATATAATGAATGTATTTCCAATAGGATATTTTTAAAAATGAAAGGTAGAACAGTTTGTTGCAACTCGAAGAACGTGACAAGTGGCGAATAGAACACAAAAGTGATGTAATTGACATATACTTATAGAACGGAAAAGTCTACAACACGTTAATAAATGTTCGGTGGTTAATTGAGCCATCTGATTAACGAAATTCTATTGAAGGGAGTATGCGACTTGAGTCCCTGTGTAGTAATTCCATTCGTTCGAAAGTCAATAATAGTATTTCCGTCGGAATTTATACAATAAATTTGTTTTGCACACTGCTGTTAGTAAATATTAGTATATATGTACATACGTGACTATATAGAGATATATGGTATGTATGAATGATGCCATATGAATTAAAACCAATGTCGGTATATGGCTGATAAGACGGAAATGAACAAAAACAACATACCTACATACATACATACACACAGTTAATTTACTTACAACTACACGTAGGAACAATTTGATTGATAGAACTGAAATGGACTGAAAGTGAGACGAGAAGTGGGCGGTGAGTGGAAGATAACAATTTAACAAGTATCACGATTCATTCAGTAATAACTGTATATAAAGACACCCATAGTTGAAGAAAGAAAAATTAAATAAAAATTGTCTGTATTATACAACGGTAATGAACTGTAATTAAACAAAGAAAATGAAGCAACAGTAGCAATAAAGTCGACAATAAAGATAATTCAATAATATAGCTTACTTTTATAGACGTACAAGTATTGAAATAGTAAATAAATTAAAGTTTATATTAACACATGTATTAATTTATATATATTGTATTTGCAAAAGTTAGATATGTGTGTAACAATTGAGTATTTGCTCCAAGAATATAACAGAAGACTGCATTAAACTAGTAATAATATGAATTACAAGTGTATGTATTATGTAATCATATTATTTTACTTACTATAGTCAAGTAGGTATTGGTACTTATAATTAAATTCATAGGTACATTAAATACAGTTAAGACCAGAAACAAACGAACAAAATGCAATGCATTAGGAATTTCCATTTTATGTACTGTTATAATGTTAAAATCGCAATTTTTTAGTTTCACAAAATCATCTTGTCTTGGAAGAGGCGGGAATTATAAATGAAAATATTCACACTTAAGCGTCTTCGAGTTGATTTTACTAAAATTGAATATAATAACAATTTCGAAATTATTTCCTCCTTCCGAGTGACTGTATGTCTGTCTGTCCGTCTTAGCAAGCGATAACTTGAGTGAAAATTATGATTACTTAAACTCTTCGGATCACTACCACGCCCACAAAACGCCATTAATTGAAAACCAATAAGCCACGAAAATACTAGTTTTTGCGATACCAGATGGCTCCAGTGCTAGGTCTATGAGGAGTAGTCATCCTTTAGTATGCCTGCGCTTGACGCGAGTTTTAACAGACTCTGCGGCCTCACTATCGATGCCTCCTCCAGTCTATCATACCGTGAGGACCCAGAAGCTTACAATGTAGTCTTGCCAATGCGGGACAAGTGCTCAATAGATGCTCCATTGTTTCCCTGGTGCCTTGCTCTAGACATTTTCTGCTGCGTTCTCGATATGTCAGCCCTATTCTGCGGACATGTGTCGCCACCAGACAGTGACCAGTTCTAATCATGTTCTTACAGACTCTTCTATCAAGTGCCAGTTTTGCACCAGACTTTTGCAGTTTTGCTTTTCTTTACCATGCTTCTCTCCAGATCATCGTATAGATAATGCATGGATTTCCCAAAGTTGATCACGTTTTCGGGTGTTAGCCCTACACCATTCTTGCAATAAATCAACAAAAGAATGCGCAAAAGCATTACATTTCACTCCTAGACTGATACAAGAGCGCTTTATTGGTCAAAATTGCACGATGGGTGTGTCACCGCCCACTTTTTGGTGAAACCGCATTTCCTCGGATCTACTCGCCTAATTTCAACAATATTCGGTACATAACATTATCTTAAGGATCCTATGTGGCATTGTGAAAATGGAAGCAATCGGATGAAAACCACGCCTACTACCCATTAAATACATCCGAATTAAGCACTTAAAAAATATTTAAGGACAGATTTGTGTTAGTCGTGATGCAAATATGAATTGGATCCCAAGCCCAAAAATTTTATATATCGGAACATATCTGTTCAAACCCCCATATAAAATATGCCTACCCCCACTGCCTGTCTTTAACCGAACATTTTATACTCTTGCAACTTGCAAGGATCAAAGATGGGAAAATACCATGTTGTTGTTGTATGTAAGTATAATGATCATAGAATATTTTTAAAGTTACATAACCTGACTAATCACTTCTGCTTTGGTTCGTTTACATACGTACATATATAGTTATAATGAGATAAGGCTCTTATTTATAATCACAATTCGATATGAAAGTTGTATATAATATAATATATAGTCTATAGTAACCATATTTATTAATTAACAGTTATGTGGTTACGTATACCATACATATACTATATAGCTTTGGACAATAGATAAGACTTGGATAGGAAATAGATACCCACTGCTTTATCAACCAAAAAATATATTGCTTGAATATAATATCTTCAATAAACCTCTGCCCAACTTGCTACACTTTGGTTCATAAAAAACACAACGAATTGGTATTACGCTGTGTCTAACGTCGTTTTCATTTTTCTTTGCTTTGTTGGTTTCTTGCTCGTGATTGAATATTGGTTTTCGGTCAAACCCTTGCCTCTGCTTTCCACTGATTATCTATATGCACACACTCATACGCACGCTAAAATTGTTGTGTATGGTTGTTTTTGGTGCTGCACTGCATCATCCATTCGACGCTACGCACTCATTGCGGCAGCGTGTTGAGCGGGACGGAATGACGGCGATAAGGTGTGCATCGGTGTGTCATTAACCTTTTCAGGTATTCAGCAAATGTAAACACAGCGGTGCAGACAATATTAGTAAATTCTTCTTTCACTTCACATTTTTTTTACGAACTACTAACATGTGTTGTTTTTTGTAATGTCTTTTTTTTTTATTTGTGAGATCGCAGCAATTTGACAAGTTCCACGAGACCATTTCTCAGTGGCGCATGCGCAAGTATTCCATTGTTACTTTCTGCTTGTAATATGTGGAATATTGAGGTTAAGCCAAGATTTTTCTCTTCATTGAGTAGCAGATTAATAAATCAATGCGCCGCATGGAAAGTTTTTCAATGCGAGATTTGTGCTTGTGTAATGTTTTGAGGTGTCTAAAATGCAAATTAGGCCATTCATCTGAAGTGGTCAAGTTGAATAAATCGGTGATTAGTAGAGAGCTACTTTATCTCTAATTTCAGATTTTGCATTATGACCACTTGAGATTACCAGCATCATTAAGTTATTATTCATGACGGCCATTGTTCTTGTGAGCTTTGTGAGCTGCTAGCAAGTGGTGAGTTATGGGTTCGGTTCTAGTTTAAAATGCATCGATAAAATATTATAAAGGGTTAGATCGCTAAAAACCAGACAGGACGGTTAAAATCAGGGCCTCTTTCTGTAACGTAGGAATTGTCGTGAAAATCGACCAAATTGACATCACCTATGTATATCTTTATGCGCTCCCACTCCTTACTCATGTAACACCCTTTTCCACAACGTTAGATAACTTCGGTAACAATTAGCGTACTGATCCTCTAAATAGAAATGTAGATAACAACAACACAACCACAAGTTTCATACTTTTTTATAAAAATCACTAAACTCTCGTTTCAACGGCACTTTAAAGATTAGCTACTCCTTAGCTTGCAACATTTCATATCGAAACGTAAGTAATGCACAGTGACTTGGTTTTTTGGTGGATTACTTACTTATTGTAAAAACTCACTCAACTTTCGTTTCAACGGTACATTAAAGATTAGCTGCTCATTTCTCTTACAACGTTTCATAACCAAATGTCAAAGTAATTTCAAAGTAATTGTTTTTTCATGTAAACTACTTAGGTTCAAGAGAACTCAACGGCAAGGGACCCTGCATGCGAGACTCAGCGCTGAAATCCGCGCGTAATTGGCTATTACAATGGTTATTTCTATGCTGTTTCTTGTTAGTAACAGTTTCTTTTAACCACTAAAGATTTAGTTCGAATATAATTTTATTTAACTCAAGAAATATAATTAATCAATTAATGTTTTGTGTGTAAATGAAGGCCCCCTTAAACTAATCTTGCAGCTGAAATTAACATTTTCTAGTTCGGAAACGCATAATTAAACTGCTCCCGCCGGAAGTGCGAATCAAATACATTGCGGACGACTTAACAGTCTACGAATTGCTTGCTTACCTTGCAACACCACCACTCGGCAACCGTCTTGCTTCAAACGGCGATACAAAATATTCAGAGCATCCGCTGCCACCACTTCACCAACTCCACCGCCGGACGACGTTGCGGCCGGGTGCTGCTCCTGCATGCCGGCATCATTGTACAAAATGAACAGACTCACTTTATAACCATTCTGTATGCGCTCTTTCAGATCTGTCGATTTAATTGTTGATAGCAAATCGATTTTGCCATTCGCCAGACGTCGCAGCATAATGCTGGGTATGAAGAAATTCACCGCCGAACGGATGTGCGATTCGCTGAATTCGTGCGAGCTGCGACAGTCTAAAAGGATTAGCTTTTGCCCTAGCAACGATGTGATATGCGGGTGGTGGGTGTGGCTGTGGTGTGAGGAAGAGGATATGGCGCGCAATTCAGCTTGCAGGCAGTCCTTTGTTATGCAATCATAATGTGTTTCCGGCATAGTGAAGAATTGTTTTGCACTTTATTTGTATAATGGAAATTAATTGTGCCTATTTTAAATTTTAAATACGAGTTTGGTCACTTTTACGGAACTATTAACTTTTTTGGTTCTGGTTTTGATCTCAATAAACTCTATATGGTAGATATAACGATGCTTTGTGGTTAATAAATTTACCTAGCAATAGTCAACGTTAATTTTATACACTGCGCACACGCGTTCCGTTTGCACGCCGCGCTAATTCTGTTACATTACTCAAAGCCGCGCACCGCTAAAATAATGACGCATCGCGTGATCGCTCGCTATAAGTTTTGCTCACTGCACTGCAGCGAATGCCAAGAATTTCGCTTGCAGAGGCACGTTTGCACTCCCCTCACTTATGTTCTGCACGTTTATGGGGTTTGTTGCTGTTGTTGATGTAATTGTTCATACACCCATAAGTTGCGGTTTATTTTGGTAGCCTCGCTATCTCACCGAAATTCATCAGCGATTTGTCATTTTCTAATTTCTAAACAAAAATGTATACACACTTTGCAATTTGGCTATGAAAACTTCGCACTAATCACTCACAAGTAGTGTTGTAAAAATAGTTGTTGCTTTTGGACGCACTGCCGATTGTCAACACAACACTTTACTACTTTGCTGCCAACAACAGCAACTTATTGGCAACGCATACAATTACTCATGCAACTCATGTAATGGCTTGGTTAATACAATAACGAACAACGAACCACTGCTGAACACAGCGCTGCCAGTGCCTCTCAAACTGTACGCAATATGCAGTGTTTGCTTTATTTGTATGGCCTTTAGTTAAATTTTAATTAAAACTTTTCTTCTTCACTTTTTCACCACAAAATTTCAGTAATTCACTCGAATCACTCTTGCAATAGTTTTCACGTTTCGGCTTTTTGCAAAGATATTTAATATTTGTTCATTGCAAAGGGCCTAAAAAAGTGCACTTTTTCTCATTTTACACTTTGTCGTTCATCTTGGCATTTATTACACTCCTACTTTACCTTTGCTTTGGAGATTTGCCTTTTTATTATGATACTTTTTTCTCCATTGCATCCAAGAAATGTTTGACTCTCATGCACTTGTAACTCGCTTGCCGTTCAATCCACCTGCAGAATTTATGTAGTTGAACAGTTTTGCCGTTTATTTTGTACACTTATTTCAGTTTTTATAAAATAAATATTTGATTACAACTTCAACGAATTGTATTGAAGAGGAACACTAAAGATGAAAAGCAACTACGGAGCGCGACACACGGACACCAATATTTTGTTAAGCGAGAAAACACGACCAGCGACGATGACTGAAATGTTCCGAATGTGAGCAACGACACAGCCAACAGCATTCGAAACACCAAGTGGATTCACGCTGCACAGTGGAATAATAAGGAACAAAAACAAAAAAAATTAATAAACTCTCGCACTTTTCTGCTTCTTCTTCCATACATCTCGTTGCGTACGTTCGTATGTATTGGAATACACAAGTAGCATGTAGCGGGAGAAATTGCCCTTTTTGCTATTTATCACTTGGATTTTGAGTTGCTTGTGAGAGCGTCAGAGAGTGTGACATGAGAGCGTGCGTTAAGTGAGTGAAAAAACACAATGTGGAAATTAATTGAGCGCTAGTGATGTGCTAGTGGAACGCTAGTTGCAGAGTAAAACAGTTTTCGGTTTTTTTGGCAAATGTAGAACCATAAAGCAAAATATAATTGTAATTTTATTCAAAATATTTATTTATGGCTTCATTTTACACTTAATAACAATTAAGGAGCATACCTATTTTCAGCTAAGAACTGTCTGTTAGCATAGTTTTGTTAGTAATTCAGAAAAATAAGAATTTTAGAAGCTTACGAGAGGAATATTGTCTTGAATTTAAAAAACATACATTTTTAGTTCTGAATAAATTTATATGAGTATCTCGGTATGCTACGATAAAGATTCATAGTTTTATCTAATAAGCTCGAAATGACGATCTAACTATCTACTCTGTTTTGAAAATTCTCCACATCCTGTAATTATTTTTTATTGTATTGCTTAATTAGCACGAGCTGGTCTGAATAACGAAGAGAGAGAGAATTATTTTATGTGTTGGCGTGTGAGTGACTAGCTTTTGCTTCTTAATTCATAAGTTAATTTTGAACAAAAGGAGTGAGATAAATTTAGTGTAAACATGATTTGGCATAAACAAATTTGTGGGTAATTTAAGTAAATTAAATTAAATGTAATTTGCTTACAAAATACCAAGAATAAATATACATTAATATCTAATTATATAATTTTAGAGAAGCAGATGCTGACCTTTTTATATTTATGATTCTCTTATAGAAATTGAATTTTAAATATTAATCAATGAGAATTATATACACACATTGAAGAAAAGCGCTCTTAAAATAAAAAATATTAGTAATGAGTTCTAAACCTCACTTAGAGCACGAAGGTCCTGAACCCTGGCTTACATACATATGTACATATGTATGTATGTACGTAGTCTGATAATTTACATAGATTTATATAGTAATTTCCTTACTAAACAATAATGTGTTACAAATATGTTTGAATAGTGTTCAAGTCCATTGGAGCAAAATCGACGAAGTGACGAGTTTTTTTTACCTGTATAAACCTTAGCGTTTTATATGAAATTTTGAAGCGTTTTCACCACAGCTCTTATTTTGAAAGTCGATGCCCATCATAACTGCAAAACTAACTAAAACTGCAACGATTATTTTTTAACACAAGGTAATTTCACATTCTTTAGTCTTTTTTCCAATTAGCAATACCCGTGACTTCGCTCAACCTCATAAATATACATACTTTAAAGATCATTAACAAAACCTAAAATTCATGCATATTATGTTCAAGAATACTATACCGCGATGATCATCTTCAGGGTGGTGGTGGCAACGAGAAAACCCCTACTCATATCTTATATAACACACTTCCTATTGATTTCTTGTTTTGCTAGATTTTGTAATTTTTCTACAAACCATCAATCTCCAAAAATAATATGTTTTTTGTTTTTCAATTTTCAAATAAATTTTGCAAACAAGTACATGTAATCTGCCGAAATAAATGTTTTTACATCAAACTAAAAATTCATTTTTTATATTTCAACACCGATGGTTGGGATTAAAAACTATATTTCTTGAAAATCAAGTTTTTTTTCAAAGTCTGCTAAATAAAATTGTAATTTAGAAAAACCCTCTCAGGTATACATATGTATGTACGTAAATGTACATATGTATGTACATCGTATATCAGCACCTCCAATTTAAAAAAGTCCATGGTTATTGTAATTCCACGGACCACTATTATTTTCAAATAGCTACATTTACTTTTGCTCTCAACCACCCACAATAAATTTTCTACATATATCCATACACACTCACATATACATATACTATATTCACACGAAATAAGTAGAATGTTTTGGAAGTTGTTGAATGTATGCTGAATACATAAAAGGTTCATTGATATTTCCACGCCTTGAAATGCAGTTTGATTCATTGAAATTTTTCTGCAAAATTCTGTCTATACACGAACGCGCCATGCATACATACATATAGTAGCGAGTGTGGTGTTTATCGATGTATGCAAATGTTGTGTGGCTACTACATATGTAGTTGAGGCAGTACGAAACAGTGTCGACAAAAACAATGTACTCCACTCAGGCTTTCTGAATCTCACACGATAGCGAAGCATTGGCCCAGAAACAAATTCAAAAGTCTCCACTGTTGTAAACGCGAGCGCAAAGTGCCGTGAGAGCATGCTGGTACGAAATCACTCGTCGGAGTCATCAGAGTCAACAACGGGGCGTTAGTGGGAGTAGAGTTGCCAAACGTCTGAAAATATAGTAAAAGCATTTTTTATTTTTTTTTTCAAGATTTTAGAGCGAGTTAGTCTTTACTAACGTGCTACCCATAAGTTTGATAGTCTATTTGCTACTCCCTTAGCAATTGCCTCTATTTATAAGCAACCATCTGATTGGCGGGCAGATCTGATGTTTTGACGGACTTTCACAGGATATAAGAATATGAAGATATAAGAAGAAGGCAAGATGCTATTCAGGGTCTATCTACAAGAGCGACTCCCAAATTTAGTTCAAATGAGTTCTGTTTCCTGTTTTTTTTTGTTATGTGGATAATTTATGGCATTTATGATTTGAAAACAAAAGGTCGACTAAATAGCCACCATGGCTTCGTTTGCACATATCCACCCGCTTACGCCAACTTTCGATGACCCGGTGCAACATTTCGGCTGGAACTTCGGCTAAAGGTCGCCGAATGGCGTATACCTTTGATTTAACCCAGAGAAACTAACATAGAGGCTTTAAATCGCATGATCTTTGACTAGGCCTGGAAATTTTGGAGTTGCCAAACTTTGCACGCAGTGGGTTTATGTTTGGACGTGAAACGTGAGGCAGCGCATCGTCTTGTTGGTGATGTCTATTTTCAATCGATCAGCATCGTGTTATAATGGTCGCTTTTGATGATAATTGCATTTCTTACCCCATGTCGTAAGAAATAAGGCCGCCACACCACAATCCGCATCAAACATTCAATTTTTTTCGGATTCAAATGCGTTTCGTGAATCACTCGACGATTTGACTCACCCCAATAGTGACAATTTTGTTTGTTGATTAAGCCGTTAAGCCAGTAATGGATCTCATCTAAGAAGGTGATTTTTGCTGGAACGTATATTTGTAACCTCTTCGGAGGGCTCGAATTTGTGTAGTAATCTCGGACAATTTCCAAGCGTTGTACCAGTATGTACAACATGCTACATGTATGCTACAAAGCTGCTCTAGTGAAAGTACATACATTTCGAGGCCAGTAACTTGAAGACAAATTGTTTAGCGGGCCTGAATTCTATTTATTGCAACGTCCAGCGAATTGGATCAATGTACATATTTAGCGCAAAGGAACCGTCAGCAACTGTAACCTTCTGTTGCTCATCAAATTTATTTCCTAAAACCAGAAACAGTGTTTTAAGAACTACGATTTTATTAGCATATTTTTAGATCCCTCACCAAATTCCACGTAAAATCAACTTCATTTCTACATAGAAATGGTAATTTAGGAAAAATTTCGAAAGCAGCTGCTCAAAAATAATTTCGTAAAGTACGAAAATAAGTTTTCGTCAACAACATTCATTGTATTTTTCACCTGTACCAAACCTTCTCACGTTCACACCTCAAGGTTGGGAGAGGGTTTTCATTTTTTGACTTACACAAACTATTGTAGAGGCATTTGTTTTTGTGGAGACTCTTGGAAAAGTTTAAATTTATATCCATGACCCTGATATTGGCGAAAGTAAAGCCAACGCGTGTACGTGGGGCCTTGGGTGTGCGCAGGGCAGTGTGGGTGCTATTTCAAGGATATACCACAAATGAGCGATGGTACACACACACGCACAGGACTTATAGCGCATGCGTTGGCTTGTAGCCTTCGTTGTAAGGACTCAATGCGAGTAAGCTGCCTCTATAAATTACCTCAGACACACAAACACACACCCACTTACACATACAATGGCAGCACATCGTTTTGTTCAGGTGCTCTCTGTGCGTTAGCATTTGCCTTTGTGGAAAAGTGAGATGTGTTAGTTTATATAAGAGCTATATACGGCATATACATATGCACATAGAAAGCTGTGTAAAACAAAATAACTGTATACACACATATTTGGCCTCATATACAAAAGTTTGTATGTATATGTATACAGTTGTGCGTCGTTAAGTTGGCGTCTGTGCATGCGAGCGTAGTACGAGAGAGTAGTACATACATATATGTATGTAGATAAGTAGAAAATTTCATGAATGAAAAGCCCACGCACTCGACAAATACAAAAATAACAGTAATACCATTCTAGAATAACACAAACAATAGGGTCAACAGCAAAGTAAGGGAGACGCAGAGAAGTTGGTGTCTGCGCAAACTGCAAAAATAACATTGGCCGCGCTCACACACTTACACACATGCATGCAAATGTATGTATTTTTAAAGGCAACATGAAAATAGCAGAATTATGTGAGTATAACTAATTTAAGGTAGTAGTTAGCAGAAGCATATAAAATAAATATAAAAAGAAGTTATAATTTAATACGAACATTCAAAAAACAATGAGAAATGTTGCGCAATAAACTATATACAAACTATCCAAGTTACATATACATACAAATGTATGTAGTTTGTATGAGCACTTTATAAATGCTACAATGCCTATCTTAAGGCAAAGCAAAAACGATTTACATACATATGTATATACAATAATTATATATAGGTATGTACATATATGCAGGTTGTCAATAATCTAACCGGACCTCAAATATGCTCTTAAAATCGTACTGGAGTCACACCTAGCTCTCACCATGAACATTTAATATCTGCCTGACCGTTTTGCTCCTTGTCAAAAATAATGACTAGCTCCTGCTAGCCAAAGGCAGCCAGTCAACACTGATGTACGCAATTCCTCATGGAGGACAGCACTGCGCCAAACGAAAAAAAAACGAATGACAATAAGGCAAAAGCAATGTCCATGTTATATGCCATTAGAACAGCCTGTGCATTTAGAACGATCTCACATGAAGTATCCAGTAGTGGCCAGTATCATATCTGCCAGATTTAATGACATCAGAGCTAAGTTAATGAGCTCAGAGCAAAGTAGAGTATATCAAAAATCTAAAGCTTTGAAAAGACTCCTAACGTCTGACGAGCGAAAAAAGGAGAGACAGGCGAGTCTCGAAAAGTGGCAAAGGTTATGGGATGCGGCAGAAAAGGAAAATGGGCGCATAGACTCATTAAGATCATATCAGCCTGGATTGAGAGACAACACGAGGAGACAGCCTTTTATCTGACGCAATTCTTGACGGTCCATGGCTGTTTCAGGTAGTACCTTCACATGACAAAAATTGCTCATTTTGCAGCAGTGTCTATGATTATATATTTTCCTCAAGCTCGAGACATGTAGTGGAGAGAGTTACCAGGGAACGAATAACCCCAACACCATTATAAGTCACCTGCTGCAATCAATGCTGGTATAAGCGAAAATTAAAGAGTAGGCCGCATAAGCGAACCAAGAACAGAGGATAAGATAACGGTACATTAAGATCAGCTGAGCGCAGGAAGTTTGTGAAAAGACATTATTGTCCGGCTTGGCCCTGCGAAGTAATGTAACGGCAGTCACGCTGACCCAAATACAAGCTAAAACAGTAGGCATACTGTTCTGGAAGTCTGGTGAAGGTAGATAATTCTAACTGGGCGTGATCCCGAAAGAGGTGTATCTTTAGCGGGCAATAGGAATATAATGAAAAAATCAAAAAATCATAGCACACGCATGTGGTTTGTACGTGGTTATTCTCCGATTTTACCAATGCTCACACTGTATTATGAAGTGTTTTCATCAAGTTTGGTTTATTAGCTTCAATAGTTTGTTGGGTATATAGAAATACTAGAGGACCCGTCCACGCTTCACTGTGACTGATACATAGATAATACTACTACTACCATCTACATATATGATTTCTTTAGGTTGGATTATAACTATGAGTTAATGAGATATAGCATTTTTATGAAGCAACTTGTGTTAGTTTTAAAAAAAATGGATCATAAGGCATTTCGAGTGTTAATAAAGCATTGCCTTTTGGGGGAAAATACTGTTGAATTTGGGCTAAGGGAAATCCACCGATGAAAAGATATTTGCTAAGCTTAAAGAGGCGAAAGCTCTGTGCAAAGTGGGTGCCTCGCAAGTTCATAATCCAACAAAAACAACGAATAACTGATTCTGAGAAGTGTTTGATCCATGTGTGAAATTTTCAAGTGAAGTGGTTGTGTTTTTGGTGCGGTCCTGGGGTTTTGTCAAAAATTCATAGTTTCTCACACCAATTGTTAGCGATTACTTTGCTGAAGCTTTTCGAAAGCTAAAACAACTAAACGGACACTAAATTTGCGGGATAAGATAAGTACAATTTGTATTTCTTAATTTAAATTCATTTGCACTTACCCGAATATATTTTTGTGGTTTTTTATAAAAAACACATCGTTTTTCCCCTGCTTAATTTTTGCATTGCCGTTTGTTTTGATTAGTCAGCTGTTCTCCTTTTTGTTTTCTCCTTTTCGTATTCCCTTTGGTTTTGGCATTGCCAACTACCGAAAATATAAGCAAGGTTGTAGTGACAGTGACTGAACACACCTTACGTTAGGAGCTCCCAACTATTTTTCTCATTGAGGTATGGCCTCTGAGAACAGTAGCGGATGCACACCCGAGAATCCATTTAGAAGGAACTCTAAAATCATGAGAACGCCTCCTAATGGAAAAAGTGAGTTATCCACCGCTGCTGGATCAACCAAAAAATGCGAAGATGCCAATAATACAATTAGAGGTGGCAAACTCTCCGAGGAAACGCCAATTAACGAAACTACCCAAAATTTCAACCAGTTGGGTAGTAAAATAAAAGAACTGGAGAATATGATGGCTGGCCAAAGGCATATAAACCAGGCAATGCGCGATTTAGTTAGCAGCATAGTAGCGCTACATGCCAAGGCTGATAAAGGGGGAAACCTACCCAAAAGAATTATGGCAGGGAAAGCGTCCAAGGTTTCCCCAATGGGTAAGGATGTAAATACCCCGAAGAGGCTACGGGAGACAATAGGCTTTTTACCTCCCACTAAAAAGCCGAAAAATGTAAATAAAGCGGAGCAGCCCACCTACAGCGAGACATTGAAGTTGATTCAAACCAATACAACGGTTATACCCACTACATCCGAAACATGGGTGGACATTGCCAAGAAGCGAAGACCAGCCGAAAAGAAAATTAGATCGAGGCCAGACGCCATCATACTCACGAAAAAGGATGGTGCATCATACGCGGATATTCTCCGGAAAATAAAAGGTGATACCGGGTTAGAAGAATTGGGGTTAAGTGTCACGTATATAAGGAAAACGTTAAAAGGAGACCTGCTATTAGAGTTGAAAAACCAAGCGGATAAGAGAGCCGACGCGTTCCAAAGTGCCTTAGAGGAAGTGGTCGGTGAAATGGCTGTGATACAGCCCAAAACCCACAATGTCACGATCATATGCAAGGACTTAGATGAAATTACGACTCCGGAAGAGATTTGCGAGGCACTGAAAAAAGAGTGCGGGATAGAAAACCTAGGGAAAATAAGTATTAAGAGCATGCGAAAAACCCGAAGCGGTACCCAAATAGCCATACTGTGCCTGCGCGCCCAGGATGCCAAGGCTGCGCTTAAAGTAGGCAAGATAAAAATCGGATGGTCCATCTGTCGCCTCCGGGAATACTCGCCAATTCCCCGTTGCTTTAGGTGTTTCCATCTGGGGCACATGGCGCACAAATGCTGCAACCCTGTTGACAGGTCGTCCCTGTATACACGTTGTGGAGCCGGTGGACATGTAGCGAAGTCATGCACTAATGATCCTAGCTGCATGCTGTGTAAAGGAGCACACTCAGCCTTGAGTACCACTTGCTCCAAGTATTTGGAGATGGCGAAATCTTTAGGAAAATGAAGATAATACAATTAAATCTAAATCACTGCGCTGCAGCACAAGATCTGCTTGAACAGACAGTAGTTGAAAAAAACATTGATGTCGCCTTACTAAGCGAACAATATTCTCAGCGTTCGGAAAGCACCTGGACCGCAGACATATCCGGAAAAGCTACAATATGGTCATGTAAAGGACAGCCATTTATATCTCGCTCTAGATATCACAACTGTTTCACATGGGCAAATATACGTGGCATATACTTTGTTAGCTGCTTTGCTCCTCCCAGCGCCTCAATTAAAGATTTTGAAGAATTCCTCCTGGAACTTGTTCTAGAAACCAGATGCAGAGCACAAATTGTAATCGCAGGCGACTTCAATGCGTGGTCGACCGCTTGGGGTAGTAGGCGCACAAACCACCGTGGGCGTCTACTACTTGAATTCCTCGGCCAAACGAATCTTACGATCCTGAATAGCGGAACGCAAAATACATTTCAAAAAGGAAACAAAGGCTCCATAATCGAGTATAGTAGGCACATCAAGTGGGCGGTGTCGGACATATTTACAAATAGTGACCACATGGCTATTATTGCTGAAGTCTCATATGCCGAAGGGACGAAACGCCGCAGCAGGAGCACATGCCAAAAACGAAACTGGAAACAAAACGATTTTGATGCCGAACTTTTTGAGATGGTCTGGAGTTCAGAAAATATACAAGGCGAAGACGCCATGCACTTGGTATCCGCAGTTCGTCAAAAATTGTCTACAGCTTGCGACGCAACCATGCGTAGGACAGCACACCACAACAACCGAAGGCCAGTGTATTGGTGGAATGAAGAGATAGCTGGGCTCAGAAAACTCTGCAACTCAGCTAGACGCCGCCTACAACGTAATCAGAGTGATGAAAACGAAAGCAGTCTTAGGAATATATTTATAAGTCAAAAGAAGCTTCTGAAGTCAGGCATTGGTCGCAGTAAAAAGAAGTG
The DNA here is from genome assembly GCF_024586455.1 of Bactrocera neohumeralis. NCBI lineage: Eukaryota > Metazoa > Arthropoda > Insecta > Diptera > Tephritidae > Bactrocera > Bactrocera neohumeralis. Next base: position 54,129,512 of record NC_065923.1, read on the forward strand.
TTTTGAAAAACTCTGTGAGGAAGCAAACGAAGACACCTGGGGAACAGCATATAAAATATGTATGTCAAAATTCAAAAACAAGGCACAACAACCCAAAAGTGCATCCTTCATGAGAAATGTCGTCGAAACTTTGTTTCCAAAACACGACAGTATTTCTTATGCTAAGCCTCGAACCGAAGTCATAGTACCACCACTGCTAGTTAGTGAAGAAGAAATATTGGCTATAGCCGGAAAAATTAAAAGCAGCAAAGCGCCTGGACTAGATGGCATACCAAATAGAGCATTAAAGGAAGCCATGACTTTGAAACCAAAATTGTTCACAGATATGTATAATGCGTGTTTAAAAGAAGGAATATTTCCCGACCCATGGAAAGTCCAGCGTTTGGTTTTACTCCCTAAACCGAAAAAAGCCACCGGAGGAACCTTCATCATATCGACCTCGGTGCATGCTTGACACTATTGGCAAAGTATATGAAAGCATAGTTAGAAACCGCTTGGAGATAGCAATCCAGAAAGCGGGCGGATTATCAGAAAGACAATTCGGCTTTATGAAAAAGAGGTCCACCATTGATGCACTATACGATGACGTTGACACCGCGAAATGCGCAGTAAGTGGCAAACGATGGAAAGGCGGAACAAAAAAATATTGTGCGCTGGTCACCCTGGATGTGAAGAATGCCTTTAACTCAGCAAAGTGGACAAACATAATTAAAGCTCTGTATGACATAAGCACTCCTCAATATCTGATGGAAATTGTCATAAGTTATTTCGAAAACAGGCGACTGTTATTTGATACACATGAAGGTGCAAAGAGCTACTCTATCTCGAGTGGAGTACCGCAAGGCTCGGTACTAGGCCCCCTTTTATGGAACATAATGTATGATGGAGTGCTAAGGAGACACCAACCGAAAGATATTAAATTAGTTGCATACGCAGACGACCTTATTGTGGTAGCAGTTGCCAAACACCTCGATGACCTCCGGAGCAAATGCAACGAGTGCATAAACGGTTTGCGCCAATGGTTCTCCTCAATGAGTTTAGAACTGGCGAAGCAAAAGACTGAAGTCTTGCTCATAAGCTCAAGAAAAGTGGAGGAAAGTATATCTCTCACCATAGGGGAATGCCAGATTCATTCACAGCCACACCTAAAATATTTGGGAGTAATAGTAGACTCAAGGCTCAAATTTAAGGACCACCTAGAATACACTGCAGGTAAAGCGAACAAAATCCTGAATGCCTTATCAAGAATGATGGCAAATAAAGGCTGCGTGCGTTCCACCCGGCGTTTTTACTAGCAAAGGTAATGAGATCGGTTGTATTATATGCGGCTCCAATATGGATCCAGGCGCTAGGCATCAAATCATATGCCAGACAAATAAACACAGTACACAGGCTGTCGGCACTAAGAGTTATCAGTGCTTTCCGAACAATTTCAAGCGAGGCTGCTGAAGTAATAGCCAGTATGATGCCCATCGACATCCAGGGTGACGAATACGAGCGAGTGTACAAATTATCAGAGCCAACTACAGAAGCCAAAAGAAGAGAGAGAGTGAAAAGCTTAACAATATGGCAGCAGCGGTGGCAAACCTCACTTAAAGGACGGTGGACCTACAGACTCATACCGAATGTCCATTCCTGGATCGACAGACGACATGGGGACCTGGATTTCCACCTAACCCAGATATTAAGTGGACATGGATGCTTTAGAAGCTATCTATACAGATTCCAGCACGACATTAGTGCGAATTGTCCGTCGTGTTCAGAGTGCTGTGAAGACTCTGAGCATGTTTTCTTTTAATGCCCGCGCTTTATAAGTGCAAGGGAAAAACTTAAAACTACACTCGGTGGTAGTTTTACGGTGGAGAATTTGACGACACTCATGTGTCAGTCCACTGAGAACTGGAGAGCTCTCAGCGAAGGGGCAGCCTCAATCATGACAAAATTGAGACATATAGACCAGAGTAGGCGTCCGTCAGTCCGTGCCATAGAAGAGACTTAAATGTCTTATGACTCCCACGAAGTAATACTTAATCAGGTGGTTCCGTGGGAGAGTCTGGAGTTGGGAGTAGGTTAGGTTTAGCGGATTAAAGTTCCGCACTCCGGCTTTTGATGCTTCCCCCTACTTAAAAAAAAAAAAAAACTAAAAATAAAAAAAAAGTGTTTGAGTGCTCTTTAATCGTAATAAACCCAAATTTTTGCGTCGGTGTGTGACAATAGAAACATAATCGACTGTAATTCTAGTGGACTGCACATGATGAACCGGTTCTCAGGCGTGGAAAGACGAAAAAGTCGGCTGAAAAGGTTATAACATCAGTCTTTTGACATACACGTGGTATATTACATACTCAACGACTGATTACTGAGCCAGTTATAATCTATTTTACTTCGTATTTGGTTGTAGTTCCTTTCTGCTATTCCAAATACTTAGCAATAGTATTATTTTTGAGGAAGAATCTATTTATAATTGTACGCATATATTCAAATGATTCCTACAAGCATAAATTTTAAACAAATGCTTATTATTTGAAATATAATTTTTGTATTTATGAGTTGTATTAAATTTTGACATAAAGAGATAAAGGTATACTATGTCCTTACCCTGGTTCTAAGCTACTTCTCCACCAATTTTCAGCCAAATCGGTTTAGCCCTTCTTGAGTTATAAATGGTACAAATAACACAACTTTCTTTTTTATATATAGATATTGCTACCCATAGATGTATTGAATCACCCAAATTATTACTTAAGAACGAACAACTCTGTCCACATTATGAAAACTTGTCTACAGATGTCGCCTTTTACTTTGGCATCGTTTTGTTTATTGCACGTTTACGCCAATTTAAGGTTTGAATATTGGATACTGCGATGGTAGCGCAATCTATCGGATCCAATGTAAAACATTCCAAAATTAGCAATTAATTACAAATGAAAAATTAATTTAAAAAAACATTTTCCAGTGGACCACAATTTGAATCTAAACCATCCTCGAATCTCCTTAAACACACACAAAAAATTTCATCAAAATCGGTCCAGCCGTTTAGGAGCAGTTCAATTACAAACACACGGTCAGAAGATTTATATATAGTATATAAAGATGAAAATCGCTATAGGCAACTTTCATTTAATAAAAATCTGTTCAAATGGGTTCAGCTTTGAACGATTTCCCATTTGTTATTAACACCTCTACAGAGCGAAGATATCAATTCCATCGAGCATTTATTGGATAATTTGCAAAAACGTTTAAGGAAACATCATACTCGTATTACTCCAAAAAAGCTTGCTTCAATTTGAAAAGCAAGATATCACTTCAGATTACACAAAAACATTTATTCACTCCATGTCTAATTAAAGGTATTTTTGGTAAACTTACTTTTCACTTTTTTTATTGCAGGAGTATCAACACTTTTGCAAGTAGACAATTGAGAAGTAAAGTCCTCTCCACCAAACTCTATAAGTCACTCATAATTTCCGTCTTGTTATATGGTGCAGAGGCTTGGACGATGACAACAACTGACGAGTCGACGGTGCGAGTTTTCGAGAGAAAATCTCTGCGAAAGATTTATGGTCCTTTACGCGTTGGCCACGGCGAATATCGCATTCGATGGAACGATGAGCTGTACGAGTTATACATACGACGACATTGACATAGTTCAGCGAATTAAGAGACAGCGCCTACGCTGGCTAGGTCATGTTGTGCGAATGGACGAAAACACTCCAGCTCTGAAAGTATTCGACGCAGTACCCGCCGGGTAAGCAGAGGAAGAGGAAGACCTCCACTTCGTTGGAAGGACCAGGTGGAGAAGGACCTGGCCTCGCTTGGAATATCCAATTGGTGCCACGGAGCAAATAGAAGAAACGACTGGCGCACTGTTGTTAACTCGGCTATAATCGCGTAAGCGGTGTCTACACCAGTAAAGAAGAAGAAGATCAACACTTTTGCTGTGTGAATTTTCGAGTTTTCTTAGATTTTTTTTTTAATTACGAAATACTTTTTATAACTAAATTTTACATATTTCACATAGAAAAAATGTAGGTACATATTTATTTAATTTAAAAAAAAAATGTAAATATTCAAAAACTTCTGTGAAGTTCTTAATAAAATGTCTTCGAAGAGGAAGGGTATCAACACAATGTATTTATGAATTATACGTACATATACATACATTCTAAAAGAGTCTCTAATAACAGCTTCTCTTATTGAAAATTTGTCTACCAACAGCACTAACCATGGAAGTAGTCCCCAGACAGTCAACGCTGCCTCAGCCAACGCAACAAGAACAAGATCGGTTAGGCACATCAAGCACATTTTCACAACTAAGCAAAGCATAATAAAGGCCTTTTATGCTAAAACAGTACATCCCACGTAGAAGAAGTGCGTCGTACACAAAGCCTATCCCAGTTAACAAATTGAACAGGTAAAATAATTTGCTGTAGATATATTTCGAATTCAAATGCGACTTTATCATTCGTGCAAATATTTACGCTAGTCAGAATATATCAGACATAAACAATATGGATTATGTTGGGAACTGAGTACCAACTGTTCAATTGGGCTCGTAAATTCAAATAAGACTAGCTTCTCTTATTAACCAATAAAAACATTAATTTCAACTGCAGCGTATAGCATTTGTAAAATTTATTCTGAAAACGTAAGCAGACAACCGTTTGAATCCAATGGAAAACGTTTTGCTAGTTCGTCGACAACGTGACAATGTTTGATATACTTATGTACCTTAAAAACCCTCAAATCGAATCAAAGGAATAAACATATTTTACGAAATTCTTGAACTTGATTTTGTTTGATCAGTTTATATGAACGCTACATATATTCTGTAGTGATCCGATATAAACAATCTTTTCGGAGATTGTAGCATTCTTTTATGATCCACGCCGAATCGCATAGATTATCAAATAATAAATTTTCGCGGAGATTGACTTTGATCATTTTTTATCAGGCTATAATAGTTCCGATATAAAAACAGACTCTTGGGGAGAAACTGAGAGTTCGCGGTTGTTTCAGCTCATCCCGCTGATAATTTATATATACATATATACATATCGTCACCTGAAATGAAAAATAACGTATCATCAAAAAATTCGAAATTCAGTATCTTATTGATTACGATTCACTACTTCAAATTACATACATAATATTACATATGTCCAATATTTCCAGGTACTGCGCTCATATATGAACCAGTTTTAACCAATATTAAAATCGACCATTTATTTTATTTCGTGTTTCATTCGTAAATTTCATGTTGTTACGTTATTTTGCATTTCAGGTGACGATATACTTATAGTGCCTCTTGGTTTCATTTTAGGTTCCAAAACTTCGTGGCAAACTTTTATAAAATGCTCGGACATAAGCATCCTTTGATTCAGTAACTTAAATTGGGGAGAAACTTGAGACAGACTAAATTTAGATTTTAAGTTAGAGACGCGGTCGTTATTCTGTAAGTGACTCATCCCGCATTATTCAGAGATGTTTTTAACTTGAATGAAAAATAAATATATATACATATAAACATAATTATCAATGAAAATAAAAATATAAGTTGACTTTGTTTCATAATATGTACGAAATTTATGTAAAATTGATTTATTTTGAACCTTTTCGTGTTTGAGTTGCTTACAAAATATAAAGAAACGACAATCGATTAATATCTATGATGATCTCTATTCAGTATATTCAAAATGGAAGACAAGAGTCCTTTTTAGTTTTGTGACCTGCTAACTACCAGGCCTCAATATTTTGAGACTAACGCTAGGACTGTTTATGAAAGTAACTAGTCTCAAATTGAACTTTGCCAAAATGTCTCAAATAGAGACTAGAGACTGGTTACAGAATCCCGCTATAAATCTCATTAATGACTGCAACCGCTGATAAGATAATTTTACAGAGTTATTGCTCTCTTTCTCCTTCCTCTCTCTCTTTCTGTTCTGCTCCGTCTAAGCCGAGTATAAAGTTGTATTCATCACATAATGCAGAAAATACTTAAGAAAATTCATCTAGGTAGGATTTTTAAAATTAGAGGAAGAAAAGGAAGTTACCAGACCTCTGCGATTTACCACACCTGAAAATAGTCTGGGATTTCCTTATTAGGCCTGCAAATACGGTAGTCATCGTTCATGCTTACTGTGTGTTCACTGATATTTATGTAAGTACATACCATACATATGTACTTGCTATAGATGTGGCAGTCAAACTTAAAATTATTATAAACTGCCAATGGTATATTTTCATTTGATATAAAGAGTGTGATACGTATTGCACTATGTTTGGGCGGGCCTACTTTTACACCTTGTAGACTGGTAGTAGCTGTGGAAATTCTTTCGAAGTTTAAAAATTAGGTGAACAAGTCAGTAAAATGGCAAAACACCCAAACCTTCATAAGCAAATATTGTGCGTAAGTTTTACCTAAGACAGCGGAAATGTCTCTCTCTTTATGAAGTGGGCGTCTCAATATGATACATTTAACTAGTGGAGTACAGTTAAGGCTGTTTGGGAACCATGCAAGAAATTTATACACATATTTAAGTTATTAATGAAATAATGAACAAATCGTTTGAAGCTGGACTTTAAAAGTGTGTAAGATTTTCTGGGCATAGAATTTCATTTAGACCGATATGATGATAGCGGAATACGCAAAGGTTTCATCATCAGCAGCACATGCTTTGCATTCTGTCTAATCAACCTTACTTATTTCTTCAAGGAGAGATCTCAAACATAATAGGAGTGTTACGCGGTCCTCTTTTTCTTAAAAGTAGAAGAAGTTGTTTATATCCCCTCATTAATATTTTTTAGGGGCTCTATGCTGGCTCGAGTAATACGGGTGATCCAAACGTAGGTCGTTTTTTCAATAGCCTTTCCTTTGACAGATCAAGCCCGGGTCGTGTCAAGCTGTCATGTTATTTTTGTTCAGTATTGTTTGGCATTTCATCATGGAAAGATTTACGCATGAACAAAGTTTAAAAATCGTTCAACATTATTACACAGTTCAACATAATCGGCTTTCTGAGCGTACTATTCGAACACCATCACCCATCTTGCGACATTATTGGATAATATTTGACCTAATAGACGTCCAGCACGCAGGGAAGAAAAACTAGGAGTCGTAGCTGAGAACGTACACGAAGATCGTGGAGAGTCGATTAGGCGCCGTTCGGCAGAAACTCGGACTGACGTATGGAACGACTTGGCGCATTTTACTTCAAGCTCTTAAATTGAAAGCATACAAAATGCAGTTTGTGCAAGAACTGAAGCCCAAGTGGCTTCCCAAGCGACATCGCTTTGCCGTTTCGAGCCAAATCTTGTTCAGCGAAGAGATCCATTTCGGGCTCAATGGGTATGTAAACAAGCAAAATTGCCGCATTCCATCCCGGAGAGCAACCTGAATAGGTAAGAGCTACCATTTCATCCAGAAAAAACAACGGTTTGGTGTGGCTTGCCGGTGTAAACGTAACCGTTAATGGCGACCGTTATCGCGCCATAATAACCGACAATTTGTGCTTGAAATTAAGATTCGTGATCTCGGCGATATTTGATTTGAACAAAACGGCGTCACTTTCCACATATCGCGTCAATCTATGGATTTATTGAGAGCACTTCGGTGAGCAGATAATTTCTCATGTGGCCACTCGATTGTCCACCAAGATCGTGTGATATCACACCGTTAGACTTTTTCCTGTACAAAGTCTAAAGTCTATTCGAACAATCCCTCTACCAGTCGAAATTTTAGAAGGAGTCATCGAAAATTGGACTCAACGGATGGACCATCTAAGTCGAAGCCGCGATCAACATTTGAAAAAGATAATCTTCAAAATATAAATACCAAAGAATATTCCTTCCATTAAATTTGAAGTTTCTTTATTTTTTTTTAAGTAGGGAACCTCGAAATGGATCACCCTGGCAAAAATTTGAATTTTTCAAATATCGGGTTTAAAAATTCGAAACGAGGAAGAAGTATGCATTGGGTAATTGTACGTAAAAATATGAATAAAACCCGAGTGAGTGATGGGAAAACAAGTAAGGAAGTGGCTAGTTCGGGTGTATGCAAGGATCGAGACCTGGGAAACACCTTCAGGTATTGGCAAAACTTGAAATTGAACTCTCCCGTGGTTTAATCCATTCTTTCGGAATTTATTAAGATTTCTCGCATATTGATCGAGTTCGAAAATATATCTATTATATAAGAATATGGGGCTAAAAGAAGTGTTGACCCAATTTTACCTTTTGACGTAATTTATAATCAGATTTCTACAATTTGTGTCCGTTAGATTAAATACCTTAAGACACGATTTGGGCAAAGTTCTACTTTAGTAACTTTAATGATGTTTAATTTGAATACTGTTAAGTGAAAGAATCAGATGAAACAAGAAGTTTTTTAAGTGGAAGTAGGCGGGTTGTCAACCGATTTCGTCCATTTCCATAGCATTAGATAACCCCACATGCCAAGTTTGGTTAAAATTGTTTAAGTAGTTCCTGAGATATGGGCGGTGCCACGCCCATTGTACAGTTTTTACGCCAGTTCCTATAAAGCCCTTCCTTGCCATCCTGATTGTGAAATCTAATGTTGTAGCTCATTTAGTAGTTTTCAACTTAACTGTAATATGTGGAGTGGGCTTTGTTTTTATCTGATTTCACCCATTTTCAGAGTCTATAAAGAAATGCTAAAAGGACTTCTTCTCAGCAAGCTTGGTTGAGTTGACTTCAGTAATTTAAAAGATTTGTACACTTGACCATTTAAAGGAAGGCCACGCCCACTAAAAAAATGTTCTTTTCCTACAAGTGCCACTCTTTATAATAAATATCACATAAATAATATTTTTTGTTTCTCACATTCGTCCCATTGTAAGTATGACGATATTGCTTCAATGACGTCAAGGTGGTCGTAACCTTGTGTTTTATGAACGTTGGTTATAAACTATTCTTTTAATACTTTAAAAATGTTTGGCTAAGAAAATAATTACAGAAAGTAAAACAGCCACAAAGTGGTCCACATAACGCAAATTGCCTTAAGAATACTCGATTTTCACCTCTCTCTATCATTGAAAATATTAAAATTTTTAACAGATTGGCTTGCCCTTCCCCTGGCCGCCAGCAAGGGTGCTGCCCACGCAAAAAGTCCCGCCACATAAATACGGTCGATTAAATAAGTTCGCCCTGCAAGCAACCGAACTTCGAATTCAAGGACAATATTGCTTTGCAATATTTCCCTTATTTCCTCTTTACAAGTTTCGCAACATTGCAGTTGTTGTTGGGCTTCGCAGCAGATTTCTAAAGTGCCCAAACTCAATGCCACCCACATACAGATTGGTGTTTCGCAAAAGAAGGATTCTGTGCTGTCACCGCTTGCCTCCTGTCGTAATAGGTGGCGAGTAACGAAAGCTTTCCGTTAGTATGTGTGTGTTTGTGTGGCTGGGACTATGTGACACGCACGCTTTGATCAATGACTCTGCCTGGAACCGTGTGGGTTGTATGAATGATTTCGGTTTCTTTTCAACCGTCTGTACGCACAAGCGTTATGAGCACACAAGCACGCGCACACATACAAGCGCTGGCAAAAGCTTGCGTATGCCTACACGTGTAAGTTTATTTATGTGCAGACGGCGTAAGTTCAAGTTCACTTAAACGCAGCAGCATCATCGCGTATACTTTCGAGCAAAACACAAAAAAAAAATTAATACATAAAATATATTTATGGATCTTTGTTTTCGTATACACGTGCATTTATTTATATTTATATGAATATATGTACATATACATATGTCAATACGCGAACCTTTACGCGTGTCTGCGATACATTTTTACATAAGCAAATGCCCGAAGCATACTATCAGGCGTTTGCCTTTGGTCTAAATCTGGCTGTTGCTCACGGGTAGCAAGCATACTCGTGTTGATTGAATAACTGCGCAAGGGTGATGTTAAAACTTCATTGAGTATTTCACCAAGCAAGGCTGCAATGCAACAAGAAATACGTAAAAGTGAATCGCGACCATATTGCGTAGAACAGCGCATGGCATTACGTACCATTGACCTATTTGGTCCGCAATCAGATTACAAAAGTTGTTCCACTCTACTTGAGCTAGTTCTCCTTTCGCTGGTTACAACAGTCGCTTGGCTAAATGCAACCCACGTGATTTGAGTCAAAGTGCAAGGAATAAGTACGGCGTCCCCGTAGGAAAACTAGCGCGTAAATTGCAATTTCATTGCAATTTTTTTGCCGAAAGATGGCATAACTTGATTATTATTCCATGAGTCATGGGGACCAAACAAGTTCGAAGATAAGGAACTGATTACTGCCTAGTACCAGAAGGCCTCGCATAATCTTTGGAAACCACTCAAACAGCTTTCAAAGGCAAGAAAAGGCAAGGAAATTGGGTGCCAAATGAATTGAGCCAAGGGGATTGAATATGTGGAAAGAGATGTTGTGTTGCAGTTCAAAGGGATGAAACTTTTGAACTTTTAAAAAATTTTATTTTATGTAATTATGAGTTAGTATGCAAATCCAACTTGCTTGCGTGGCATATTTTTTGGTATGTTGACGTTAATTTTAGATAAATGGGTATTTAACACATAATAGTATCCTGGAAAAAGTTGTGCGGGGGTGACTCTAGATTCGTGAGGCAGCTCGACCCTTCTTCTGCTATAGGTGGTGATTGAACTCCGAGGATGGTATTCACTGTGTAAGATTTATCGAAGGTGTTAACAGCTTAGCCGAATAACTTTCTGCTTGTTTGAAGTCCATAGCGTCCGTAATTCAGTCGGTAAGGTGTTCAATGTCGTCGACGCAATCAGGGAAAGTTCTTTAAATGCTCCTAGGAGGCGGCGAAAAGCAATCTGCCTGAAGAGGAATTTATTTGTTGGATTGTAGAAGTAGGTAGGTAGGTTAGAGCGCTGCCTCTTCGAGCTCAATTAGTGCTGGCAGCGCCATTTTTTACACTAACGTAAGACCTTATCTTCATATCACGTTCCTTTGTTGTGTTCAGACCATTTTGGTGCCATCAATAGAACTACTTATCTCCGTTATGTTTTTTGTAGATAGACATTAAGACTTTGTATATGATGAAAAATGAAACCATCAGTAAATAGCTCATTTCTATTTTGGCGCAGGTTTTTTGGGATGGAATCCACAAAGTGGGAAAGATGGGAAACTGTTATAGCTGGCAAAATACTATTGTATATGTTTTTCTTAAATAAAATTTAAAAAAAATCATAAGAATGAAGATATAGACTCAGAGAAATACTTTTTTAATTCCAGTCTGAGATCAATAAAGAAATACGATTTAACATTGACCAGGTGTACTAGTATGAAATTAGCGTTAAGATACAAATGTATTGGTAGGAAACATTTGTTGTAAACGATCCTAACTTTTTTGTTTGGTTAGCATGGCATCTGATTGCATTAATGCCAAATGGAAAAGCGAAAATTTGTAAGATTTTGCTTCAAAGACATAAAAGGAAATCAGTTTTGCATCGAATTGTCACTGGTGATGAAAATGAATTTATTTTAAGAATTCCAAATAGAGAAAATCATGGGTTAATTCGGGACAACCATTATCATCGACTGCAAAAGAAGATCGATTCGATAAGAATGAGAATAAGACCTGGTGAAACTGTTAATACTAATCGCTACAGGCAAAAAATTGTCAATTTGAACCATGAATTGATCGAAATATGGACCAAACGGCAAAGCCATTCTGTTTCATGGCAATGTCCCGGTTCAAAAACTCAAACTTGATCCCTTCCGATTACCATTTGTTTTCATTGAGAAGGCGAAAATTATGTGAAGACGAACTCTTTTGAACATTTTTTTACTTTTCTATTCAAAACTACCATTTCATTTTCACAAATTGTGGTATGTATGTATAATAACAAATTTTGGAATGCCATATTTGACAATTCTTTCTCTTGAACTAAAACTAAACTTGGTAGAATCGAAGAACGGTATTTTTTCACTTTTGCGGGGAATCCGCACACTCCTTCGTATCGAATTAGACTTCCTTACTTCGTTGTTATTTTAGCATGCAAAATGTTGAACAAAAGAGTGGCTACCAAGGTAACGAGCAGGGAAATTGCTCATTCTTAAAAGATTATTAACTATTGCAACATGTTGCTACAGAGGACAATAATTTGTTCACCTAAGCGGTTGTGTGTATCACCTACAATTAAATAGAGTTAAATATATACATATATATATACATATATATATAATGATCAGGATGATGAGACGAGCTCAAATCCGTGCGAGTGTCTCCTTGCAAGCTGTAACTTGAGTAAAAATTGAGATATCATATTGAAACTTGGTTAAATTTTGCACCCAAGATGCTATGAGAGGGCTTTATAGGAGCTGGTGTCAAAATTGGACGACAGACATTTAGGTGAGATCACATATCTCAGGACCTGTTCGACCGATTTCAACCAAATGCGGTGGGTAACATTATAATGGGTTGTCAAAAAAGTCTTGCGGTATTTTTATTGAATTTTTTTTTTATTGAAATTGAAATGAATTTTTGATGACTCATGCCCAGCTCTTGACCGATGCTACGGCTGCTACTATGCCGGTCTCTTTCGACCAATTCAGCGATTTTATCGCAATTTTCGACGACAGGCCTTCTGGAGCGTGGCGCATCTTCGACCTCCTCTACACCAGAACGAAAACGTTGAAACCATCGTTGTGCGGTGGAAATGGAAACTGTATCGGGTCCATAAACTGCACAAATTTTATTGGCGGCTTGAGATGCATTTTTGCCTTTATCGTAGTAGTAGTATATGCCGTATTTTCTCTTTATTTTGCTCCATGTTTGCGACGCTATAACTCACAAACGACTTAAAAGAAACGACAATCAATCAAACACGTGTTAGCGCGTGAAATGAGCTTTCCAAATAAAACTAGAACTACTCGCTTTCAGCGCCAACTAGCGGAAATACCGCAAGACTTTTTTGACAACCTAATATTAGCATAACCTTTATGTGCTCGGGATTGTAAACTTACGTTGGCGGTCGGAAGTCTACATTTGTAGCAATTACGTATTTGTATGGAAAACTATGTCAACATATGAACAAAAACACTGGCACGAATGCATATTTATTATATAATATATGATTTTTAGATACATAGTTAAATTGAAAATGTTTAAATATCATTCATGGTACAACATTTACCCAAAGTATATGTTGTGGCATGTGTGTCACATACAGGTTTTTACACCAACTGCAAATCTTGCGTGTGGTTTTACGCTTTCCATCTTCACAATTTTGACAACGAACAGGGTGCATAGGTTGAAATTCGTTAGAAATATCAGGCAAGTGGTTCGCAATAGTGCCGGAAACAGCAGAACTACCGTGTGCCATTTCAATAGCCAGGCGTGTTGGAGCATGGGCTAATACCCTTGGATTTTCAGAGCGCTGTTCTATTGCTGGCATGAAAAGCTGATTTGCAAGGCATCGCAGGAACTTTCGTCGTTTGTATGTTTGTTGGATATGGTCGTTGGTTTCCGAATATATAATAAATCCGGCTAGAGCGCTTATATCTAGCATGTTAAAAAACATTGCTAAAGGCCAACGCGAAGTTTTCCGTTTAGTGGAATATGCAGAAAGCATTTTGCCATTGCATCGACGTCTCCTTTGGTAGTGTTGTAGTCAAGGATATACTGTGGCTTGTTTTTCTTCTCAGGTACAATAGCATTTGTCAAGGGCGTACTGGAAAGTAGTATAACAGCTTTTCCCTTTTTTGGCACTTAAGATACCAACGCAAATTATGATTCGAAAAAACCAAAAATTGTTGACTGTTCTGCTCGTTTGCGATCTGCTTTCATTTCATTTGGCACAAATGTTTTGTTTTGACGAACAGTACCAAGAAGAGAGAGCCCTTTCGACATCAAATGCCTAGCCAGATTCAATGAAGTAAAAAAGTTATCACAGATTATAGTTCTTCCGGTGTTTTGCCAAGGGTAAACCAGTCTTTGCACGACATTCTCTCCTACAATAGTTGCACGACTAGAATTCGATTCCTTTCCTGTGTAAATCTGGCAGTTGAGAGGATAGAAAGACTTTGCATCGCATGCGAACCAGACTTTTATGCCATACTTTGCAGGCTTTGATGGTATGTACTGCGTGAATCTAGTTCTTCCGCGATATGCAAATAGTTGTTCGTCAACTGTTATCTCTCCTGATGGTTGATAGTAGCGGCGAAGATTGTTGTTTATTAGAGCCCATAATGCAGAAATTGGAGCAGCCTTATCGTTTGCTAGTCGAGCAGCTCTAGTACGCTTATTATCAAACCGAATGAACCGCAAAATTTCCTTGAACCGAGATTTCACGGTAGTAACAAACTGCTTCTGTACTCCACAAAACATCAATGTCTTCATCGTTAGACTTATTAACACCTGCCAAAAATAAGAGCCCAATGAATGCTCTCAATTCAACAATTGTCACTTTATTCCACATTCTCTTCTTTCCGTTGAGGTTTTGTTCATTCCGTTTTTGAAACGTTTTTTCGGCTTTCGCGCTAGTATCAATTAGAACTAGTTCGATCATCGATGGGGTGAAAATCAAATCAAATACACTTGACTCGATGAGTCCTTTGGTAGCACGAGATGGGCCAACAGCAGTGCCACGAAACACATTATGAGCACTCAGTCGAATTGATTGATTAGGCAGATTGGAAAGCCAGGTAGTGTTGTCTTTTGAAACCAGCGAACTAAGACGCTGTTCGTTTGCTTCCTCCTCCTCGAAATTCATCTCTTCCTCGTAATCTGCTTCAAACAATACGCCTTCTATCTGCTCATCGGATGGAATATCGTCTTCTTCAAGTATCATTTCGTTTTCAGCATCAGATTCTTCGGGATTTATACCAGGTGGTACGTAATCATCATCTATGGTCTTCTATCAATATGGTCTTGAAGCTCTTCGTACCCTAGCCTGTGTTTACAATTTTCTTTTATGTCCTCCATATAATGGAAAAAGATACACTTACCGTTTAACGACTCGTTTCGGACGGTTTGCGGCATGTCCAGACATATTTATTGCTGTTTTTCCAAATATTTTGAATTATTATGCACCAAGAAATGCTTGAGAAGCAATGCAAAACTGATCACCACAATATGAATATTGAATATAATTCAGTGCAAAAACAATTATTGCTATTGCGAAATACGTTAAAAAGTCAGTCAGAGTGGAAGAGTGATATGAATTTTCATACAAAACTATTTTTTTTACGTGTTAGTGGCCCAAGCTGCTTAGAATTGATTTTTAGGAAGCTACTGAAAATTTCGGACCATGTTGTTATGAATTTTTTTTTTTATTCAACTTTTTCTGCAAAAATGCTACAAATGTAGACTACCGAGCACATAAAGGTAACATAGTTTTGATTTCCATCTGATTCTTTCAATTTCCAGTATACAAGTCAAGCACCAACATATACCTGTATACCGGGATAAAACTTTAATAGTGCCTTTTCGGTGTGCCAACCTATTAAAACTCATAAGTACGAATATGTTTACTCGAGTTATTGTTACGAAGTTTTTATCAAAAGTAATTCGAAGAGAACTCTTTTCTAACAGTAGTATAGAATATGTTAAATATCAGATTGATCTCTTAGTCCACATATTCCTAATAGCCCAATTTTGAAGTTTCCGGCTTATTTTTCTAATATTAATGTATCTTTGTGCTGAAAATAGATAAAATTGGATGAAAAGTTGCTCTGTTTTCAAACATCTGGTTGACTTCACTCCTTAAATATTGGTGATTGCAAGTACCTCACTGAAACTCAGGGAGTATCTTTCATTGTTAATAATATATAGCAACCCCTATATCTTTACATTATATTCTTTAACAATAGCGCGCCAGTCGTTTCTGTTGTCGCTATTTGGTGCCAAGTCTTTCTCCACCTGATCTCTTCAACAGAGTGGAGGTCTTCCTCTTCCATCCTGACAGCATGACCATAATCTATGTCAATGCCTCCGTATATCTCGTACAGCTCATCGTCCCATTGACTGCGATATTCGCCGTTGTCAATGCGCAAAGGACCATATATCTTTCGCAGAACCTTTCTCTCGAAAACTCGTAGCGCCGACTCATCATTTGTTGTCATTATCCACACTTCTGCGCCATATAGTAGTTTGGGAATAATGAGGAACTTATAGAGTTTGGTCTTTGTTCGTCGAGAGAGGATTTTACTTTTCAATTTCCTACTCAGTCCAAAGTTGCACCTGTTGGCAATAGTGATTCTACGTTGGATTTCAAGGCTGATATTGCTGTTATGATAGAGGCAATTATCTATGACTTCAAAGTTATGACTGTCAACAGTGAAGTGTGAGCCAAGTAGCTAATTCGAAGATTGTTTATTAGACTTCAGGAGATATTTCGTCTAGACACATACTTTGTTTATTATATATGAATGGGAATAAAAAGAGGTAATTCAAGGCCAAGTCAGTACGGAGGACAACCCATCGAATCGATGTTTTGAGTGTTCAAAAATGCAGTTGTTTCAGTCGATGTGTGAGAAGTATTGTCCTTGTGAAGAGGGATCCGTTTTGGTGGTTGTTTTTCCTGATTTCTTGAAATAAAACTCTTAAATTATGCTTATATATCATTCAAAAGCTAAAACCACCGCTAAAACGACCTCGATTAAATTCACCATAACACCAATAAACACAGATATTTGAAGGAGCTTCATCGTCAAAAATTGAATTAAGCTCGGTGAACTCTCGCTGAGTTAATCCACGTCGAAAGTTATAAAAAAAACAAGAAAAAACGTTAACTTCGGCTGCACCAAAGCTAGTATACCCTTCACAGGTGCATTTCTTTTAGTAACTACATATGTGTTCAGTTTATACGGAAGCTATGTATATGCTATAGAAATCCGATCTGAACAATTTTTCTTCCGATACTCGTATTACATTATTTCTATGAACAATAACTCATACCAAATTTCGTGAAGATATATTGTCAAATGAGGAAGTTTCCCATGCAAGCATTTGATTCTGATCATTCAGTTTATATGGCAGCTATATGATATAGTAAGCCGATCTGAACAATTTCTCCGGAGATTACATTGTTGCCTTAGAAAATAATCTATACCAAATTTTGTGAATATATCTTGTCAAATGCAAAAGTTTTCCATACAAGAAATTTTTTCCGATCGTTCAGTTTGTATGGTAGCTATATGCTATAGTAAGCCGATCTGAACAATTTCTTTGTATATCACATTATTATCTTAGAAAACAACATGTGCTAACTTTTGTGAAGATATAAAAGGTCCGATAGCGGCAGTTCCGACAAATGACCAGCTTCTTGAAGAGAAAATGACGTTTGCAAAATTTCAAAACGATGCTGTTAAATTTGGATTACGATTAGTAATCAATTAGATTAAATTTGAAAAGGAATGGTATTGATTACATAATTCTCTTTTTAACAATTCCTGATTATTAATTAATTATGATTACAAATAATCCAAAAATAATTAAGATTAGTTAGGATTACGAGAAAACAATCAAAAATAATCAAAAGTAATCAAAAAAGTAATTGGCTACTTTCAAGGATTATTTTTGATTATTTTCGATTATTTTTAAAAAAATTTTAAAGCTCATCATTTTATATTTACATTTCGTTTTGAAAAATTTGCATTGAAAACATTCTGACACATCACCTTCATATCTGTACTTTGAAAAAGATCTATAAAGGATTTTTTTTCCAGAATGGAAAGGGGCAATGAACAATCAATCATTGCATGTAACAGTTTACCATCGAACTCAGATTGCATGTTACCGCCAAAAGGGCTACCTGTTTTATAACTTTTGTATGTTTTAAAACATTCACTATGCTTGACTTGCAAATGTTTGATGAAATTTGAAGTCACTTCACCGCTTCCTCTAATCACTCGATGACATGCAACGCACTTAGCACAGGTTGTCTTGTCGGAAATCTAACAATAAAAATTATAAATTCATAGTGTGCTTTAATTTAAAAACTTTAAAACTAACTTTTTCCACTTCTGTGTAAAATTCTTCTTTGAAAATAATTTTTTGTGAATTCACACGGACTTTTTTTAGGGCCGGTCCTGATTTCGCACTTAATGAGCTCTTTCGTTTACTTCCAGTAGTATTAAAGTCCAGATCTTCAATACTGTCGTCTGCAGAAAAATCGGTTTCGAAAACATGAACAGACATTTAGACCTAAAAATAAATTTTATTATTAAAAGTTAACAACAATTATGTTTAATACTCACAAGTACAATAGTTCACAATTAATGTTTTCCTTTTGCTAGTTAAACTCACACCCTTCTTTATGAATTAAAACGTGATTTCTTGGTGTCTTGCTACTTAATTTGGCACTCTTAAAATTGCAACGGAGCTCAGTAGTAAAGCGAGTTAGTTATTATGTAGTACATATGTTTGTGTGAATGTTCAAATGCACACTGGGGAGCAGAAAGGAACGCATGTTTGCCTTTTTGAGACATTAGCATTTTTTTTCACGATACAATTTTCTGGATAGATTTTTATAAAAATGTAGTTCATCTTCTTAAAAATATCATATGAATTACAGTTTAAAACTGTATACAAAATTTATGACAACTTACAAAATTTTCGTACAAATTTCAAAGACTTTAATAAGAGCATTTATAATATTTTTGGGTATGCAGTTTTATAGTCCATTCAATGCTAGTATAATAAAGAGTCAACATCAAACTTTCAAAAAACCTATCGAAAAAATTGTATCATGAAAATCAATGCTAATACCTCAAGAAAGCAAATATGTTCTCGGTTTTGCTCCCCACTGTAAGTACATTCAAGCAAAAGAGTTACAAAACAAAGTGGCAAAATTCTAATGAGCACTTATGCTAGCAAAGGTACATACATATGTTACATACATATGTATGTGCAATATCTCTAGCTTATAAGGAAAAGCTAAGCCGACGATACGTAAGCATGCATAAGTTAAGTGTTAGTTTGTAAGTTTATTTGTAAAATTGAACTAATGTTACTAAGTTGGAGTTATTGAAATGCAATATTTAAGTGAGTACTCCCATTTGAGTAACTGTAATGCAATATTTAGGTGAGTACTATTTTTGGAATTGTCAATCGATGGCAAACAAAATCTCACAGACCGTACTTTTGAAATGTTGGTATTAAAGAAAGCAAATAAAAAATAAATTATGTTTGCCTAATTTTAGTGCGGCATAATTAGAAGTCTATACTCAAATATATGGTTTATTTTGAATACATTTCCTCATACTGCTTCAGCTTATACATATACATACGTAGTATTATTTTTGTACTTTAAGAAACAGTGTTATGTTACTGAAAAATGTTCATTATAACTAAATGTGTTCACTATTACTAAACCTTTAATGGTAGTGCAATTTGTTTTTCAATATGAATAAAGGTTTAGTGATAATGACATTTTTTCCACTATCACTAAATTTTCAGTGATAATGGATTTTGCTGTTTAACTACCACTGAAGAAATAGAAAGCTTATTGTACTTATTTTTTAGTGTACTATGCCCAACCCTGATAACAAGTATGTAAAGTGTAACATAACACTCACAAAAAAATATACGCAAAAGAAATATTTACTTTATACAAAATGCAGAATCAAGAAGAATACAACAGGTTATCAATTATCAAATCGATGAACATCAGTAGTAATAACAAAAAGTGAAAAAAAAACAACTAACATGAAACACTAGTGCCATAATTTCGCAAAAAAAAAAAATAATAATCAAAAACAATCAAAAGTAATCTTCGAAAGTAGTCAAATTATTTTTCGATTACCTTTTATTATTTTTGATTATTTTTTCGAAATTTTTATTAATCTTGACTATTTTCCGATTATCTGTAATCGTAATCAATTAGTAATCGTCCAAATCTGAAAATAATCGTAATATAATCATTACTTCACCTTTCAAAAAATAAAAATCTAATTACTAATTATTATGATTAGTAATCATTACTTAACACAGATTGTAACACCAGTGTTGTCAAATCCCGAGATATGAAAGACAACCTACGTAATTTGCAAGAGCATGAAATATGGGGTTATACTCAAACTTAGCCCTTCCTTATTTATTACACCTTAAACAGGGTGTATTATGTTTGCCACGTAGTTTGTAATACCCAAAAGTAAACGTCGGGGGTCCTAAGATATATGTATATATAATACGAACTTTTCCTTGGTAGTTTTCTACTCGAGTTGCACTCCTGCTCTCTGAGAGCACTCGTCAACAACTCGGTATAAGGGAACAGTGGGGTGGCATTTCAAGCTCCTTACGTACAGCTGCAACCGAAATTATTGGTTTTCGGAAAATGCAAAAAAACAGCTGGTACGACGAGGAGTGCCGTGTTGCAGCGGAGAGAAAACAGACTGCCACCTCGCAACGTTACGATCGACCACAACACGTTCGTGATGAGATAGATACCGAGGGTTTAAAAGGGAAGCGAGACGCATTTGCAGACATAAAACGAGAGAGGCCAAAATGCGTGAGTATGAAGAACTTGACAAACTGGTCGACAGGGGTAATGCGCGAAAATTCTATGAAAAAATGCGGCGACTCACAGAAGGTTTCAAGACCAGAGCATACTCTTGTAGAACCCCCAGAGGTGATCTAGTGACTGATGCAAAGAGCATACTAAAATTATGGAGGGAACACTTTTCCAGCCTGCTGAATGGCAGTGAAAGTATAACGCCAGAAGAAGGCGAACCTGATTCCCCAATCGATGACGATGGAGCAGACGTTCCATTGCCCGACCATGAAGAAGTTCGAATAGCAATTACCTGTTTGAAGAACAATCGGCCGAGCTATTCAAACACGGCGGCGAAGAACTGATGAGGAGCATGCAACATATTCGTTGTAAAATATGGTCGGGACGAATATTGAAATTGAAGTATGCTCTGCCCAATCCACAAACTGGGAGACCCCACAATCTGTGCCGATCCGTGGGATAAGCCACCTCAACATCGCGTATAAGGTCCTATCGAGCATATTGTGTGAAAGATTAAAGCCCAGCGTCAACAAACTGGTTTGACCTTATCGATGTGGTTTTAGACCTGGCAAAGCAACAACTGACCAGATATTCACCATACCCCAAATATTGGAAAAGACTTAGAGAATCGACGAAGATGTGGAACGTCTTTATCGATTTCAAAGCTCTTTTTGACAGCACGGCTGGGTCTGGCAGTTAACAAGGGCAAGACAAAATATCTCCTGTCATTAAACAAACAGTCGTCGCACTCGCGACTAGGCTCCCACGTCACTGTTGATAGTCATAACTTCGAAGTTGTAGATCATTTCGTCTATCTTAAAACCAGCAGTAATAGCAACAACAATGTCAGCCTCGAAATCTAACGCACAATAACTCTTGCCAACAGGTGCTACTTTGGACTGAAAAGGCAATTGAGAAGTAAAGTCCTCTCTCGACAAACAAAAACCAGACTCTATAAGTCACTCATTATTCCCGTCCTGCTATATGGTGCAGATGCATGGACGATGACAACATCTTATGAGTCGGCGTTACGAGTTTTCGAGAGAAATGCGAAAGTTTATGGTCCTTTGCGCGTTGGCCACGACGAATACCGCATTCGATGGAACGATGAGCTTGTGGCAATCCCAAAGTGAAGTGGCAACCCCAAATGCTACTCTGAAAAAATTATAGATATGGCAATTCGAAAACTGGATAAGCTGTCAGCTTGACGAACCACCATTTTTCCTTCTTCTTGACGCATCATCACGGCTGCAAGCACGTCTTACCATTTCAGTCTCCAAACCTTTGTATCAGTTTTTTATTCAAATAAATCAAGCATTATTGTGGGCATCCCACATATTGGTGACCCCGACAAAAGGTAAAATGACGGAAGAAGAAGCGGTAAACCAGGTAACACAAAATTTGCAGCATCGGGGCCAATGGGCAGAGGACGTCCAAACTCGCAACGTGGAAGTGGCAAAAGTTTCCATTAGGATCCCACCACTCTGGCACGCGAAGCCAGAACTGTGGATGGCACAGGTGGAGTCGCAATTCATTGCGGCTGGCATAACGAGCGGCAAAACGAAGTACCACACCGCCGCGGAAGCAATCGAAAGTAACGAGCTAGCCCAAATAAGCAACATAATTCTCAATCCACCGAACATCCAACAAAAATCGCATAATAACGCAATTTGCGGACTCGGAACAAAAACGTGTAAAAAAGCTACTGCAAGAACAAGAGCTTGGTGATATGCGTCCATCGCAGCTCTTGCGCGAAATGCGAAGTTTAGCCGGCAGCGAGATTAACGATAATATATTAAAGTTCATTTGGATGAGTCGGTTACCTTCCAACATACGACTAATAATTTCCATCAGCAACGAACCGCTGGACAAAGTTGCCCTGCTCGCGGACAAAATATGTGAGGTTAGCGACACCCCACACGTACACGTGGTCGAAACTCCAAACACAGCAACACGCAATCAATCCAGCATCGAGCAGCAGTTAGCCGAAATCACGACAGAGATAGCCTCAATAGAGGCGAACATAAATCGTTGGCTTAGAAGTCGCAACAGAAACCGTCCTCCGTCACGTTCCGGTATGCAAAACAACAATTCGAATGGTTTGTGCTGGTATCACCACAAATTTGGCAACGATGCCAAAAAATGTCGTAGCCCCTGCGCAAAAAAGTTAAACTAATTAGTATTATTTAATTAATTATTTCTACGCAGCAAACAGGTCTACTATAAAAACTTACGGCGAAAAAACTATGTTCCTCAATCTGGGTCACCGCCGCCAATATTCCTGGAATTCATCATTGCTGACGTGTCACAAGCCATCATCGGAGCGGATTTTCTATCGCATTTCAACTTAGCAGTCAACCTACGAAAACGCAAACTCATCGACGACGTCACAAACACCAGCAGACTGTGTTTAATATCAACAAATAAAAAGGTAGTTTCCAATTTATCTTACACTAAAGATTATCAGCCGTTCCAGGATTTATTGAGGGAATCCGAAGACATCACGATGGAAAAGTTTTCAATCAAAAAACCACAACACTTTGTCACGCTCCATATCATCCCCAAAGAACCACCAGTCTTCTCCAAACCGAGACGCTTATCTCCCGAGAAGTTAAAAGCCGCAAAAGCCGAGATACAACTGCTGCTGAACGCAGGCATCTGTCGTCCATCGCGCAGCCCATGGTCCAGCCCGCTGCACAAGACAAAGAAGAAAAACGGCGAGTGGACGCCATGTGTGGATTTCAGGCGACTAAACGTCGTCACCGATCCTGACAAGTATCTCCTGCCACACCTGCACCATTTTACTCATTCCCTGCACGGTTGCAAAATTTTTTCCACACAGTCTGATTCCTGTCACGTCAAAGGCAATTACAACGCCATTCCTACCATGCCTCAAATTCCTGTCATGGAGCCGAACGATATTTTGATACAGTATTTAAAGACCAACCGTTCGAAATGACTAGGTGCAATTACAACGCCATTCTTGTGTGACGTATGTTTGAATTTCCATGTTATTCCAAACGTTCCATAAGATTCATGGATCACAAAAGGACACATCCGATGAATACGACTTCAAAAACGACTTATGCAAAGCAACTTGACCTCGATGATATTTTGATATCAACATCGTCATCATCTACAATTAGTATTCAAACTGCTACGCGAGTACAGCCATATGCTAGAAGGAAGAGAATTTTTCATTCTCACCGACCACAAATCATTGCATTATGTGTTCCCGCAAAAACTCGAAAAGGCATCTCCTCGTCAAATGCGTCATTCGGAATTTATCGCACAATTCACAACCGACATCCGATACATCCCCGGAAGAGAAAACGTAGTAGCTGATGTAATGTCACGTATTGATGCCATACATACTCCAAGCACCATCAACTTCGCCAAACTTGCGGAGAGTCAAAAGTCTGACTCAGAGCTCAAAAACTTACTAGCCTCGAATTCTAGCCTATTAATCAAACCTTTTATAATTCCAGACACCGATACAGACATCTTGTGTGACGTAAACACCAGCCAAGTCCGACCGTACTTAACTCCTTCGTTTCGCAAAACAGCTTTCAACTCTATACATAACATGGCACACACTGGCACCGCTAAAACAACAAAATTGATGGCAGAAAAGATTGCCGCATCCCGTGCCAAGAAGCTAAAACAACTGGGTCGAAGTTCTCCCGCTCATCCTTCTACGTTTTCGTTCCTCATGGAGAGATGGTTTAAGAGCGACACCCGCAGAAATGGTTTATGGAAATACACTTCGATTACCTGGTCACTTCTCTTCTGAAAAATATACACACAATGCAACGAAGGTGAGTTCGTCGAAAATTTACGCATACGCATGCAGTCACTAAAGCCGTAACCAACTACAAACAACTCAACGCACATACCATTTTTAGAAAAGAACTTGCACTCAACACCAGTTTTCGTGCGCAACGACTCAATTCGTCCGCCTCTTCAACCATCATACGAGGGACCATTTCCCGTAGTCGAACGCGACGACAAATTCTTCAAAGTCAAAATCCGAGGAAAGGACGTAAACATTTCCATCGACCGGTTAAAATCAGCTTTCGTCGCCGAGGATTACCAAACCCCGTCGAATCAAACAATTCAACATAAAGAGTACCAAACAAAATCTGGCGCAACCCCAAAGTAATGTCTGCAAAAATTATAAATATGGCAACTCGAAAACTGGATAAGCTGTCAGCTTGACGAACCACCATTTTTCCTTCTTCTTGGCGCATCATCACGGCTGCAAGCACGTCTTACCATTTCTGTCTCCAAACCATTGTATCAGTTTTTTATTCAAATAAATCAGGCATTATTGTGGGCATTCCACAAGCTGTATGAGATATTCGACGACATTGACATAGTTCAACGAATTAAAAGACAGCGGCTGCGCTGGCTAGGTCATGTCGTGCGTATGGATGAAACCACTCCAGCTCTGAAAGTAGCACCTGTTGGCAAGAGTTATTATCCGACGCAGTACCCACGGGGGGAAGAAGAGGGTGTTAACTCGGCTATAATCGCGTAAACGGTGTCTATGCCAGTATAAGTAGAAATATACGCGAACTAGACCATTGTCCCGAAGTCCATGTATGAAAAACTTTTTTATTTTACCATATATCTTCAACGGTATAATCTCTGAAAAAATTGTTCAGACCGAACCACTATTGCATATAGCTGAATAATAAATAATAACAATTTATTCTACGTATTGTTATCCAAGATATTCAAATCTAAGTCAACGGCAGGCAGGAAATATGTGGAATCGTTAAATGGGAGCTAAATAGAGTTATCGGATAATTTTTTATATGATAAGTGTGCATACACGGAATAGTAAGACCCGCATATGTAGGAACTAAGAGAAAGTGTGAACCTATTTCGATTCTTAATACAAACCAAAAATAATCAAAAATATTTTGTGGGTTACTATTATTACAAATGCCAAAATTGACCTGAACAGAACCTGTAGACTCCATACAAAAATTTACTTTATACTTGGCGGTAATTAAAATACATTAATTTCAAATAAATACCCACACAAGTAGCACCAGTGCGTAATTTCTGAATGAAAGTTATGACTAATATTACGTTGTGGGAAGTGAGCCGGAAGTACTCACACTGGATTCCGTGGAAAAATTATTAGCTATTGCTAAACCGCATGTACTTCCCTGTGGCATGTGTGTATACACTATGCATACATATAATCATTTTTTACGATTATTCTGTTGCATATTCCCCAGCTTTTATTATTCAATTAGTATTCCAGGCAGCGCTTCGCAGCGTGTGGAGAATCTTCGTTTTTATTGTTTGTCGACTGCGTTTCGCCAGCATATGCAATAGAAAACAGTCTGCACGCAACGCTAAGCATTTGTGCGTCTTCTTTTAATGAAATGTCACATGAGTTAACTAATAGTGCACAAGTCAATTGTCAACGCCTTGCGATTATAATTGGGCGGAATTCGTTGGAATTAATGATTACGCATGCGGACAGCGACACCAGTTGCGCGGCAAACAAGCAAGCAGCTTGTCTGGCGGATGTGCAGCGCAAAGTGGCCACGTTGGACGAAAAATTTATCTGTCGCTAAACAGGAAGGAAGGAATAGAGGAAACCTAAGGTCGATGCACATCTAAATGAAAATATAGAAGAAAACCAATAAAAATATGCAGAGCAACACTCCACAATATCCTAAATCTGTGTAAGTTTTGCTTAAAAACCGTCTTAAAATGATTTGCAATTAAATTCATCTGTTTCAGTTGAACCACAAGCCACAATTTTCATTAAAATTGTATGGCGTGGCGGTTGTACAATATTCATTATGTATGCTATTTCTTCTGCCTACCATAATTGAAGAGCTTAAAAGTTGTCATAATGAAACGCTAATTATTTCTCATCGTAGCTTGTATGGGATCGACATACTGCGCTATATTTTGGGAAGGCGGGGCGTATTATTACAAGGCTCTGATTACCGATTTTTTATTGTTTGCGGTACTTAACCCTATTAATACTGTTTCAATTTGGTTATTTTTTAGCTCTGAACATTACAGGCCCTTTGCAAAACATGGTGACAGGCGATGAGGCCTAAAAATGTACGAAGTTCAAATTGCAGATACATACATATGTACATATGTACGTTGAACAGTAAAACACTGTGTCGTAGATTGGTCGTGATTCTCGCTTGCAGATTCATACTTACGTCCGTATGAAATTAATACTAACCTTTGGTTAAATTGATTTGTGTTAGCGCAAAGTCACAATACTCCGTCTCATTTTGCCTGTTTTCTTTTTAATCTTATATCTTATATCTTTGTTAATGCTTAATGATAGATCACTTAAAGAATGTTATTTATCACTATTAAATGGATGTTTATGTTGACAATATTAATTCCAAACTTGTTGAAAAGCATTGTCAATTGCTTTCCAACCGTTATAAACACCAATTGTAATCTTCGAACGAAGAGCGGAAGAATCCGCTCGCAGAAGCAGGAAAAGGGAATATTTTGGTTTTGGAATAAGTCGAAGAACGGTGAAATCATTCTAAGTTGGTACGTATAACAGTGACAAAATTTATTAGATATAAGTAAGGGGGGTCCACTTAACAAAAAAAGGTATCGCATTTCGGCATCAGAAAACTTTCTCGTTGTCATTGAGTAGTGCATGTAGCTTTATAGTTTAATGCTCCGTTTGAAAACGAGCTAAAGTGAGAAGGCAAAACATCCCCCTAACGGAAGGGAAAGACGTTGTGACCACCGATGCCTTCTATGAGCGCATGGAGAGCACCTATGGGAGCTGCACCCGCCACGATGTTAAAATCGTGCTTGGCGACTTTAACGCCAGGGTGAGCAAAGGTATATTTGGCACAACGGTCGGTAAATTCAGCCTCCATGAGGAAATATACCCAAATGGGTTGAGCCCGGGGTCCGAAATATGGTTATCTTTAGTACTAGATTTCAGCATAAGAAAATTAATCAAGCAGCTAGCTGTCTAAGGATCGAAAAACCACAAGATCGATAATGTTGCGATAAACGGAGGACACGTCTCGGACTCCCATCTTGTTGCAGCCAAGATACGCACCCTCCTCTATGCAGCAAAAAACGCACGTCAACAAACACAAGGAAGGTTCGACGTCGAGAGGCTGCAATCACAACAGACACCCGAATGAGCTCTAAATCGCTAGATACCGAGAGTTGAAGAGGGAAGCGAGACGCATTTGCAGACAAAATGCTGTGAAAGCATAACACCTGGAGATGGTGAACCAGATTCCCCAATTGATGACTGTGAAACAGGCATTCCATCGCACGACCATGAAGAAGTTCGAACAGCAATTACCCAGCTGAAGAACGACAAAGCGGCGATGGCCGATGAATTGCCGGCCTAGTTATTTAAATACGGCGAAGACCTGAGAAGGAGTGTGCATCAGCTTCTTTGTAGAATATGGTCGGACAAAAGCATGCCGACGATTGGAATTTATGTAGGCTTCTTCAACATCGCATATAAGGTGATCGTATTGTGTGAAAGATTAAAGCCCACCAGCATCAAACTTATCGAAAATGAGCTGCTGCCTTTATCCCCGCAAAGCTAATACGGTTGTGCAAAGTCACGTTGAACAATACCAAAAGCTGCGTCAGAATCGGGAAGGACCTTTCCGAGCTGTTCGATACCAAACAAAGTTTCAGTCAAGGCGACTTCTTCAAAATAATTCGAGCTCCAGAATTAAATGCTGGCGTAAACCGTTGATATTGATATCATTGGTCTCAACAACCACGCCTTTAGTTCTGCTTTCTGATCTATATGTGATATACGACGAAATTGACACAATTGGAATGACCAGGTGGAGTAGGATTTTTCTTCGCTTGGAATCTCCAATTGGCGCCACATTGCTAAAAGAGGAAACGACTGGCGCGATTTTGTTAACTAGGCTATAACCGCGTAAGCGCGTTTTTCGCTCGTAATGAAGAAGAAGAAAGGGCTTAAGGCACAACGAAAAGTGACTTCAACGCGAGACAATTATTTGCGCGTACAGTGGGCGAAATCAGCGAATGCATTATTGATCCTTATACAGTTAACATTAGTAAATTTGACCATCGACACAGCCAAATAGAATGCAAATAAAAGCTAGACGTTAAGGTAAAAAGTAACCACAAGCGTGAGCTACACATTTTTTTACTGGAAAGTGATTTCAGAACAACTTATTTATATTTAAATTGCATATCGGAATAAGATATGATCTCGAATTATTAAAAACAACGCACACCAGTTCAACAAACTTAATGGGCATTGTTATTATAATTAGTCTGATGCATGCAACATGCTATACACATTTTTCAAGTGCGTTCCGAAGCCATATTTTTATTTTATATATATTTTAGTTATTTGGCTTAAAATCGATTTAAGCCTCAAGATTCCAGCAAGTATTTATTTAAAGTCTGAGAATCTGAGATCCTACGGATGATATGGAACCCTCTAAACGTCGGACTAATGCATATTGTTCCTTGGTGGATCATTAGGGTCATTTTTCAATACATTACAGCCAATAGCACTTATAATATTCGATGACTGTGTTTTTTATTTCAAAAGAGCAGAAGGAGATTATTATTTCGTGTCACAATAGATTCGGTTGAAGGGGAGTAGTTCATTCAATATTGTTTTTTTGGGTTTCTTGGACTCCGCTCTATGTTTCCTTTATTAAACGAACCCTGCTTAGAGTTGTAATTTTGTCTGATTGTTAGGTTTCGCGGCACCCTTTATCCACAGATCTATGCCCAGAATATTACTTTGATATATTTATCACATCTTTTGTGGCAGCCGAATCGAACGTTTTTTGTTTTTTTTTTTTTAATTTCCACTTAACTACAAAAACGAAAATTAAATATGTATACGGATATTCTATTGGCTCACAATGATGAAACCGATACGACCACTCAGAACTAAATGTCATGAGGTCTAAACAAGGTTTCGCTATTTCACACTCTGTCTCCTTTGAGTCATGATGACCACCGCCATTTTCTGTGTCCTGAGATATACATAGCTTTTTATCAAAATGAAGGCATTCCCAAGAGTTAGGGTAATGGCTTTTTATACGTTTTCTATTAATCGGCAGTGGTCCGATTACGCTCATCTACGAACCCGTTCCACCTTTTTTCCTAGGAGCACTGTACCAAATCTTAATCCGATATCTCAATTTAGTTATCGCTTGTACGGCTTGGCTTTAAAGTTCCTCACATACATATTGGAACGACTTCTTCTTTCTAAATTAGCACAAACTAGGTGCCACCGATCACCAATCCGTTTTATGAATACTGAAAGAACAATGATTATTTAATGATTTTAGATATCACATGCAAAATGCACATGTGGACCGGTATATTTATTCCCAAACTTGAAAAAATACATTGACAATTGATTTCCAATCATTGTAAGCACCGACAGTTATCTTAACCAGATATTCCCCCGCTGGCAGTGGCAACAAAGTAAAATAGTTTGGTTTGAGAATAAGTCGATCCACGATAATATCACTCTGTAATGACAACAATTATGAATTTATTTGATAACAAATAAACAGGGTGGTCCATACACTACTTTGAAGCTATTGCGTAGGTTTTAGATTTAAAGATACCTTGCAAGGCAGTACAATTTCTAAAAAGAACGAAATAAAATGCATAATCCATATAGATCTTCAAGTGATTGAGAACGGGGGCATCACTAAACTTGTTTATTTCAAAATGACACAGGAAACGAGTGAGCAACACATAGGCTCCACGATGGGTTTTGTTTTTGGCTAAACAAAAAAAAAATATGGATAGAAGCTGCGCGATCTCGCCTCCTATCATTGATATTTTGCGGCGAAAGGAATTTCCAAAGCTTAGTAGTGCATTACTGTTCATTCTATTTTTGAAGTTTTGCAACATGCCGACATACATGGTACATGGCGTAGTCGCTTCCATTACATATATGGGCCACTCTGTATATTCTGTTACAGATGTTTCATTACACTTACCTTATAAGGACAGGTGTGGTTGATATTTGAATATCTTTCTAAAAAGTTGTAAATTATATGCAAAGCACCGACACGCTTTTTATGCCGAAGAAATTCACAAAAATCTACTGTTATGTTGATCAGGAAAGGTCGATAACCATTATATCTTTTGAATAATTCCACATTTAACTAGAATACATATGACAAACTGCCAATTACAATGTTTCCTTATAAAATTACTGGGATAATTTTAAACTTACGCTAACGTTATTCACTGGCAATTCGAAGAGGTTGACGCGCAACGAAAGAGCGACTTCATTGCGAGACAACGCTTTGAGCTTACAATAGGCGAAATCAGAAAATGGTTTATCCAGCGCTACGCACTTAATATTCGTAAATTTGATCATTGATACAGGATGAGTTGAGTGCAAACAAAATCCAAACGACAAGGTGAATAATAACCACGACCACAAACGAGCCATTTTGTCGACTGACTACCTACCAAACGCGAACTAAATAATTTACATGATCTAACCCACGTCCAACCCATATTCAAAATTAAAATAGCATAAATATAGCGGAACATAACTATAGTCAGATAAATATAATAATTTTCTAGGTATCTCGATTTAATAACACTAATCATCAGTTGTTGAATTTTGCGGCAGTGCACGTAAAAAAAATACTTATACTACATATAGTATTTGAAGGCTTCGCTGATATCAAAAAGCAGGTAGGCGGAAATCACTATAATCGGTATACGGGATCCTTAATTTTATTAAGATACCTTACGTTTTCGAAGATATTTCCGAAAACAAATGGTTGTAATGTAATGTAATTATCTTTTCATAGTGGTCTGATTTTGATATACATATGTATGTATGTATGTACATATCGTCACCTAAAATTCAAAATAACGTAGCAACATTTTCGGAAATTTACAGAAAAAGAACGAAACTCGATATAAAATGGAACATGAGGGAAACAAAATTTAAATATTGGTTAAAACTGGCTTATATCTGATAGCAGAACCTTAAAATGTTGGCATTATGTACTTAAACATATATACATATGTAATTTGAAGTAGTGGATCGTAATCAATAAAAACTCAATTTTGATTTTTTTGATCATACTTTGTTTTGCATTTTAGGTGACGATATATTTTTTATATATTGTATATGACTCAAGAATGTCAAGACTTAGATGCCAGTTTATAACTACTTAATACAGTTTATTAATCAATGAGTTGGTCGAATATCGAGCTTTAAAAATGATTTTATTAATCCTCATTAATTTGTCATACTAATATTTCCATAGCATGGATTATCATCAATTTTCATTGCAAAGAGTTAGTTTTAGCCACTAAAATATCAGAGAAAGCATATTCATGCTCCTAATCTGCTTTTAATTAATCATTTATGCAAATTTTTATCAGGTTTTTTGTTGATTTTTGGATCTGCATTGCATTATTTCAGTGACTAAAAAAATATTTAATAAACAACTCTTACTCCAGTAAATTTACATAATATACGTGTAGTCCATATTCTCTATTAGAAATAAGTAATTCACATTTAAACGAATTCATGTGATATTTAACTCCTAAAGAATGAGCAAGATAACTCTCACAGAAATGGAAAGGTTTGAGCCTGTCACAAATTGGTTTTAGGTGGCCAAACATCAATTTCAGACTACTCAAGTGGTGGACAGTGGAAAAGTACTAGCGTGGAGTTTTCATATCTTTTTCGCTAGCTTTAACAATTGGCACCACAAATGATTTTTTGAGTTATTTGAATTCACGCAAGACCAATGGAACCAGCGGTAAAACGCAAGAGGATAAAGCAAGTTTCTTCTCAATCCAAAGTAGTGGAGACAAGGGTATAATTTATTCACATGATTCGTATGATAGGGCTGCAGTTTCCAACGATTACATTATGACTAGGCATCTAAATGAGCCTTATAATGAAATGGCTTGATTATGAGGAGGAGGAGTGAGAGAATACTTGAGACCAGACTTAGCGAACTCAATGTTAATATTGCCGCTCGTGCGATCAGAGTGAATTCTCACTTCACTTAATGGCAGTCATACCTGCTTGAAATACTCTTCTTTAGGCGATGGAACAAGAATAGGCAATAAAAAAGATGTTCAAAAACTTTTACTCATATTAAAAAGTCATTTTCCAGTTTAGTTAACGTTCTCTTCGGTACTTCGTCCACCATCTGTATCTTGGTTCCCTTAAAATATTCAAGCAATGCAATACGTTCCAAAGTATCTCCGTGCAAACTGTCGAACATATATTCATACTAAAACTCGTTACAGAATGTGAGTTCTTAAGATAAAACTACTATCGTTGGAATTCGTTTAAGAAAAATTATTCAAATTAAAGCTAACATGATATTTTAACCAATATATCTCTAATTCCATATCGTCTTCCGTCATATGGTTCCATGCTATTTGCATTCTCTACGCAAAATAGTTAATAATCCAAACTAGTCGGAGAGTAATATTTTTTTTTTTTTATTAAATAACTGGGCACTAAATTTTAGACAATTACTAATTTTGGCTTTCCATATGTATGTAAGTAATAAATTTTATTTTAGTTGATTAATTTTTATACTCTTGCAACCTGTTGCTACGGAGTACAATAGTTTTTCTCACCCAACGGTTGTACGTGTCACCTAAAACTAAGCAAGATAGATACTGTAGGGTTAGTTTTATATAAATGATTGCGATGACGAGAAAAGTTGAAATCCGAGTGACTGTCTGTCTGCCCGCCCCTCCGTGTAACCTGTAACTTGAGTAAAAATTGAGATATCTTGATAAAATTTGGTGTGCGAGTTCTAGTTCGGAGATAGGCGTAATCGGACCACTGTCACGCCCACAAATCGCCATTATCTGAAAACATATAAAGTGTCATAACTAAGCACTGTGTGTAAAAAATTTTGAAAAAGTGAGCGTGGTCCCGCCCACTAATAAGTTTGATGTACACATCCCCTACTACTAAAGCTACAACAACCAAATTCGTTAAGGGCAAATATTATAAGAATTTCTACCGACAGTGCGAAAATGGATTACATCGGATAGTAAACCCGCTCACTTCCTATATAACGGTATTGTTAAACTACTAAAAGCGTAATAAATCAATAACTAATTACGTCAGAGACATTAAATTTTACCTCCGAGATTGTATGAGAAGACTCTATGGAAGCCGGTGTGAAAATTGGACGATGGGCGTGTCACAGCCCACATTTTGTGAAATCACATATCGGAGGATTCCTCTGTCACACTTCGAAAATGGACTAAATCGAACAACAACCACGCCTACTTCCCATATACCTCAATTTTAAATTCCATTTGATTCTTTCAGTTTCTAATACACAAATCAGGAAGCAATTGATATAACGAGCTAAAACTTTGCACTACAAAACTTGTCCAAATCCCAAACAAACTTTCCAAGCCCCTAGGTACCAAATAGGTGGATCCCAGTATCATTAGTTGACTGTTGGACGAAAATGTCGGTCAATATGAGAGATAAACAAGGTGCTTTCCAAAGTAAACAGGACTTTAAAAAAAACCAGAACAAATGGTGCAAAATCAAATTATTTTATTCAAAATATGTAGTCTCCTTCTGCTTCAATACAACTTTTTGCACGGTCCAAAAGCATGTCGAACGAGTGTTTTAGCTCGTTGTCCGGTATGGCCGCCAGTACTCGTATGTCGGTGCAAGCCTTTTGAATGGCCTCTACGTCTGCATAACGCTTTCCTTTAATGGGCAAATGCATTTTTCCGAAAAGGAAGAAGTCGCACAGTGACATATCAGGTGAATACGGGGAGTGGTTAATGGTTAAAATGTGATTTTTGGTCAAATAATGATGATCTCCGAATGTTGGATTCTGAGCAATTTGTGGTCGTCGATTTTGCGATAAATCGATGTTTTGGAGATGTTCAGTTCCATTTCTATGAATTTCCATGATTAGTTCGGCTGATTTTTGATGAATTCACGCACAGTTTCAATGGAATTTCCAGTGATCATGGATTTTGATTGGCCCACACATTGATCGTCATTTATGTCCTCACGACCACTTTGAAAACGTTGAAACCACTCGTGCTCTCTGCTACGGGATAGGCAATTATCGCCATAAACTTGTTTCAGTATTTTAAAACAAAATTTAATGTTGGATCTTTGTTCGAAGCACCTATAACACAAACATACTGAGATTTAAAGCACAATAAATCACTTCCAATCTATGAAATGTCATGAAATTCTCATTGGACAATCGATAAAGATAGCAGATTCTAACACACCGGTCGACATATAGATAGCGCCACCAGGGGGCGCTAGATTCAACAAGTCCTGTTTACTTTGGAAAAATATACAGAATATTAAACCTAATAGTAAGGAAGGAGTACAAGCTACTGTGGCCATCGCCTCCGATATAATTGTATAAAGTTACAAAGTTCATATTTTATTATAAAAATTACATTCTTTTAGAAAATTGCATATATTAACAATGTTTGCGAAAGATGGAGTATTTAACAATGTTTGGTATTTACTAGAATTAAAGTGTTTTTGCCTAATACTCTCTAGTGCTGGACAGATATTGATTATATGTTCCATGGATAATGTGCTGGGGCAGAAAGGGCAGGATGGTATAGGATTGCCGCCAAGAAGATGTTGGTGAGTGATTTGCGTGTGTCCGATCCTTAATCGAGTAAAAATTGTTGCTTGCTGTCTTGAGATGTTGTTGGGGTAGCATACCTTTTCGCGCAGTTTGTTTAGAATTGCGTATTTGTGTTTAAATTTCTTCCAGTCTGCAACTTTCTTTTCATATATGTGTCTGCTTAACATTTTACTGAGGTCATTATGGTCTTGCACCTCGTTGAGAAAAGTGGGGGCAGATTCGAAGAATCTTGCCGCGTTGTCCGCATATTCGTTCCCAGGAATGCCAACGTGACCTGGCACCCACAGAAGCGCTATTTTTCGTTTATGTTTAATGCAAATATCTCTAATTTTAGATATTACTATGGAATTATTTCGTATGTTGCGGATGGCGTTCAAGCAGGAAAAGCTGTCGGAGCAAATAAGGAATTTGCCTTTTTGTAAGATAGCATATTTTAATGCCATATATATTCCAATTGCCTCGGCGGTAAATACGGACGAATATGATGGAAGAATTCCGCCAGTAATAGTTGTCCCGTAAGCTGTGGTAACAGCATAGGCAGTGTTTGTTAATTTGGACGCATCTGTGAAAATTTCTTTAAACTTTTTATTCTTATAGATGTTGGTTAGTTCTAAGAAGTTTTGTTGAAAAACTGTGTTACTGGTGGTGGATTTTTTGAAATTATGTAGAGATGTATCTATTGAGACATCACTAATCAGCCATTCAGGTTGAGTGTTGGTTGTATAAAATTTAGATGGGATAGGAATGTTTAAAGTTTTTGCAAACTGAAGACAGCGGCGGAGGGTAGATTTAAGTTGAAAATTCCTTTTGTGTTTTGCTGCAAGCGTTATACATTTCTGAATGCCAGTGTTTGGAGAATTAAGTATTTTTGGAAGAAGTTGTATCGTTTTTTCGTAAACTCTTTCCTTTATTGACGGTAAGCCGCTTTCTCCTAAGATACATTTAGTTGGTGATGTAGGAAAAGCGTTTAAGCTACGACGAATCGCGGCGTGGTATGGAGCCTCCAACTGCTTAATGTTTGTGTTCGAGCACCAACCGTAAATCGGTAGGCCATAGTCAATTTTAGAGAGTATTATGGCTCTTGTAATATTAATAAGTGTATTTGTATGTATAAATGACCGTTTGCTAGATAAATACTTAATTATGTTTAGTCTACTGGAAAGCGATTTTCTAAGGTTAATACAGTGATACTTAAATGTAAACTTATTGTCAAAATATATTCCTAATATTTTTAAGTTATTTACACATGATATTAAAGTATTGTCAAAAATTAAATCTGGGTATGAACATCTCTTTTTTTTACAAATATGTAATAATTTACATTTAGAAGTTGAGATAGATGCTCCGGAAAGTGAACCCCATTTTTTGAATTTCGTAAGTACTTCATTGAAAACATCATTAGTTGCATGCGGATCTTTCAAATTAGTGTAAATAAAAGCATCATCGGCATACATAGTTATTTTAATATTTTTTATATTTAGGCAGATATCGGTGAGTTTATCAAACGCTATAATGAATAGTACTACGGATAGGGGGGAGCCTTGGGGTATACCGTTGTTAAGAGGGTTTACCTCGGAAAAAGTATTGTTAACACGAACTCGGAACTGTCGGTGGATCATAAACGCTTTTATTATCATAAAAGTTTTTGAACCAACCTTCCAGTCTGCAAGTTGGCTCAGTACTGCGTGAACGCCAACGCGATCAAAGGCTTTCTCGAAGTCGGTAGCCAAGATTGTGGCGTGGTTTTTTGTGGCTATCGAGTCGGATACAAAATGTTGCAGTTGCAAAAGTGAGTCGGTTGTACTTTGTCTGCTTCTAAAAGCAGTTTGATTATGTTTGATACGATTATTTTTAGTAATGAACCAAATTAGTCGCTTCGCAATAATTTTTTCAAACGTTTTGCTGAGGCAAGAAAGCAAAGAAATAGGTCTATAAGAAGAAACCAAGTTGGACGGCTTATGTGGTTTGATTATTGGAATGACTGCGGCAGTTTTCCAAGCATGAGGATAGTAGCCTTTCGCAAAGATAATGTTGTAGAGGGATAGTAATCTTTGTTTGGCAATTAGAGGTAGATTTGATAGCATCGGATAAGATATACGATCGATGCCAGGTGTTTTGCCTTTGGCATGTACGAGTGCGGATTCCAGTTCACAGTATGTTATCATATTGTCTAAGTGAATTGCCGATAAGGAAAGATTTGTAGGAGCGTAGTGCATGGAAA
This sequence comes from Bactrocera neohumeralis, assembly GCF_024586455.1. Lineage (NCBI taxonomy): Eukaryota > Metazoa > Arthropoda > Insecta > Diptera > Tephritidae > Bactrocera > Bactrocera neohumeralis. The sequence continues at coordinate 54,166,886 of NC_065923.1, forward strand.
GCCAACGATGTTTTTCCTGGATGTATTCTTCAGAAAAGTTGCCGTCAACTGAATATTGAGACCAATGTTGTGCAAAAGCTGTTCCAATATCTGTGGAGTCGCATAGAACTGTTCCCTCGGATTGAATAAATGCTATATGGGGGTGTGGGATACTGGTTAGAAATTTGATGTCATGCCAAATTTTTTTGGAGGTTGATGAAGGAGAAATATGCGAGGTAAAAGTTTCAAAATTCTTTCTCTTGGCTGCTTTGGCCGCCCTTTTGAAATGAGCATTCGATTTTTTGAAGTTCATTATATTTGCATCCGTTATGGAGTTTCTTAGAGTTTTCCAGCATTCAATTTTTTGGGTGCGAAGGTTTTGAAGTTCTTTATTCCACCAAATGGGAGAGTCTTTGGAAATTTTTCTTGTACTTTGGGGAATTGATTTGTTAGCTGCCAGCGTATAGTTTTTGTAATAAAAGAGGTTTCTTGGTTTATATTGCCTGTAGGCGAGCCTTTCATACTATTTAATATTTCTGCTTGAAATTTGTCCCAGTTAGCTAAGTCTATCTTAAATCGGGGGAGGTAAGTGTATTTTGTAGGATGTAGGACAGTAGCAATATTGATTGAAATTGGGAAGTGGTCACTACCTTTGAGTTCGGAAAAAACACTCCACTCGATTCTCGGAGACAGTTCGGGAGAAGAAAAGGAGAGGTCTACATTGGTGAACGTTGAATGAGTTGAAAAGTGGGTGGGAGCGCCATTATTAAGTAATGATAATTGGTGGTTTGTTAAAAAGTTTTCAATTATTAAGCCCCTTGGATTTGATTTGGGAGAGCCCCAAAGTGGGTTCCAAGCATTGAAGTCGCCAACCCATAGGAAAGGTTTGGTAAGCTGATGATATATACACTTTAGGTCGGATTCGTTAAAGATTTGCTGGGGGGGAATGTAAGTATTAACAACACAAATTGGATGGCTGAGTTTTAATTTGATTGATATGGTAGACAACGTTGAAGTAATATTAAAAATTTCATGAGGTATATGTCTTTTAACTAATATACCAACTCCTTGTTTGTTAGTTTGTATGTTGTTTAAATTAAAAAAGTAGCCAGTGTATTGTTTGGGAAAGTATGTTTTTTGGATATTTGTTATTGGGATGTGAGTTTCCTGAATACATATCACATCTGGGTTCTTTTCTTTAATAAGTAATTGTAGCTCATGGTAATTGTTCCAATATCCATTCATGTTCCATTGGATTATTTTTAATACCATTGATAAAAATGAGAGAGAAGCAGAACGTGAGAATATGTATTCATGTGAATAGTCGTGTATGAAGTGTTTCGTTAATCTAGCATTTCGTTTTCAGATGTGTTTTGTTCTTGAGTAACGAGAACTTGAGAGAGAGTTGGAAGAGGTTGATAATATGATTGGAGTTGAGAGAAAGAGTATGGTGAGTTTGATTGAAGAGGTGGATTTATATTATAGTTTGTTTCTATTTCGTTTTGATCTGTGATTGGATGTGAGATTTCCAAAACCGGAGAGTTGGAAGAGTTATTTTGTTTGTTTATGTTGATAGTTGATGGAATGTTCTTATTTGTTGTTATTGCTGTATAAGATTCTACTTTCGGGGAGTCTGGTATGTTGGCTTGTTTACTAGGAGTACTGGATATGTGGGAAAGGTCTAAGTTGTCAATATTGGTTTGTGTTTTATTTAAGTTGTTTTTATTAGCATTATTGTTGTTTTCGTAAATTGTTGTGTTGGTGGAGTTGATTGTGTTGTTTGTTGTGACTGTGCTATAGTTTCTACTGGTTTTGCTTGCGTTTGCAGTGGATGCAATGTCGGCATATGAGCTATTGGAAGAGTTTATTACGTTTGCTTGTTGTTTGTATATTTTTGTAGCTTCCCGCATTGAGCACTTGTTCGTAGTTTTGATTTTTAAAATTTCTTTAGCTTGTACAAATTTTGGGCATTCCTTGGAAGAGGACGGGTGTGCTTGGAAACAATTAGCGCAAAACGTGCGTTCACAGTCGGAAGGAGAATGAGGAGGGAGTGAACAGTTTTCGCAAAGAGGAGAGCGTTGGCATTTATTCTTTGTATGCCCAAGAATCTGACAAGATTTGCAACGCATGGGGAGGGGTATATATTGGCGAACAAATACTTTGCACCAGGCGATATCGATTTTATTGGGTAAATTATAAAGATTAAAAGTGAGCAAAACCACTCCCGATGGTAATAATTTCCCATCAATATATTTTTTAAATTTATAAACTTCGACCACTCCTTGGGGGGATAATTCTTGAATAATTTCCTCCTCTGCCACATTGTTGAGAAAAGGAGCGTATACGGTACCTTTCACTTGGTTGAGTGATGCGTGTAGCGTGGCTAATATGGGACACACTCCTACCAATTGTTTCGCCCTTAGAAATTTGTCGGCTATTTTGTTATTCTTTACCAGAAGCAACAGCTTTCCATCACGAAGAGTGGATATGTTATGCACTTCACTGCTAATTTGCTTGATGGCATGATGTATTGCGAAACATGAGTAAGATGCAACAGGTCTGGACGAATCAGTAGCTTCAATCACAATAAATTTTGGGTCGTCTGCTTTATTTTCGGGAAGACATGGGAAATCTTCTAATTGAACAGTTATTGGAGGTTTGCGTTTTTTTCTTTTAGGTCCCGTGTCAAGTATAGAGAAGCGATTCTCCCTGATGTTTGATGGCATTGGAGCCATCGTACACGTGTAAAAATTATGTTTTTGAGGTTGGATTGCTAGTGAGCAATGTAAACACGAATAATGAAAGGAATAGAGCACTCGCGAGCGGTGAAAAGCGAATTAGGTAGTCGATGAAATTAAGAAAAAATACTGAGTAAGCGAAAAAACAAAAGACGTCTTTACGGCACGAGAGAGAGATAGTCGATGACTAATCGGGTCAATACTTTCTTGAATCCCCATATAACTAATATAAAGATTTTCGAACTTCCAGGTGATTTTATGCTGGATATATCGGCTAATATTTGAGTTATCTCAAGAAAAATTACAGAGCGTGTTTTACTTATAACAGTGTAACTTTGTGCCTAAAATAGATGCAAAAACTACCTCAACTCCCATGTACTACATATAATGATTTTCGTTTTTCTAACGAACCTTATGTCGGAAATGTCGCTCAGTATATGAGTTATTACTGTAATCAAATTGAAAGAGGAATTTTTAATTTATACTTCGCGTGTTTTTCGAATCGGTAATTTTTTTTTTTTGGTAAATTGGTACTACAGTGTCAACTATGCTAAATTTCATGTCAAAATAATTGAGATACGCGTCGTTTTGTGAGGCTCTAAAAATGAATTCTTCGATTTTTACTATGTCTGAATTTATTGAACTAAGAAGTGCGATTGAATTTTGTTTGCGGAATGAAATTTCGCCTGCAGAAACGTTGAGGCTGTTGCAAAAAGCCGTTGGGGATCAAATTCTGTCTTCTAAAAGTGTTTACAAGTGGTATAACGAGTTCAAAGCCGGTCGTGAGAGTGTTGAGAAAAATGTGGTGTCAATCAAATCGGCCAAAAACATCGACTGACTATTGACATTGTCGATAGTTTGGGCATATCATTTGGCGATTTTGAAAAACGAATAGGGCCTGAGAAGAGTCAAATCTCGAATGGTTCCAAAAACAATCATTTTTTTGAAAAAGACTGTCGTGTTAATATCTGTGAAACAATGCATTCTGACTATCAAAACATAATGAAACGCATCATAACTGGAGAAGAGACTTGGATCTACGCTTACGATCCCGAAACAACCGATCAATCGAGCGAATATCATGCTAAAGACAAGCCAAAACCGAAGAAACCACGTCAAAGTCGCCCGAAAATCAAGGTCATGTTGACAGTTTTCTTCGATTATCGTGGTATGGTGCATTATGAATGCCTTCCGCCGGGCCAAACTGTCAACAAGGAATACTATTTGAGCGTTATGAGCCATTTACGTGAAGCTATTCGCCTCAAGAGGTCAGAACTGTGGGCCGAAAACTCTTGGTTTTTGCATCATCTCCTACTGCATTGGTTATTCGTGATCGATATCGCCTGATTTAGCCCCATTTGACTTCTGGCTGTTCAGCAAACCCAAAAGACCAGAGGACACCGCTTTGCTGAATCGAAGAAGGCTCTGATGGTCATAATGACGGAGGATTTTTCCAAGTGCTATGATGACTGGAAAATTTGTTGGTATAAGTGTATTGGAACGGAGGAGTAGTGTATTGGAGGGGATTACTTTGAAAGAGATGGAATGGATTTGCAAGAATAAATAAAGATTTAAAAAATATAACAAAATTCAAATTTCAATTTCATTACAGGTAAAATTTCTTAGATTCCGATATTTTGGTTGACGTTTTACATCTTAAGGTATTTTCCTGGCTTCGATTCTTGCAAGTTGCAACAGTCAAAGTTTTCGGTTGCATCTGAACTTAGTCCTTTTTATACTCTCGCAACAAAGTTGCTAAGGAGAGTATTATAATGTAGTTTTGTTTACCTAACGGTTGTTTGTAAGTCCTGAAACTAAAAGAGTCAGATATAGGGTTATACTATATACCAAAGTGATCAGGGTGACGAGTAGAGTTGAAATCCGGATGTCTGTCCGTCCGTCTGTCCGTCCGTCCGTCCATGCAAGCTGTAACTTGAGTAAAAATTGAGATATCATGATGAAACTTGGTACACGTATTTTTTGGCTCCATAGGAAGGTTAAGTTCGAAGATGGGCAAAATCGGCCCCCTGTCACGCCCACAAAATGGCGGAAACCGAAAACCTATAAAGTGTCATAACTAAGCCATAAATAAAGATCTTAAAGTGAAATTTGGCACAAAGGATCGCATTAGGGAGGGGCATATTTGGACGTATTTTTTTTGGAAAAGTGGGCCCTACTAAGTTTTTTGTACATATCTCGGAAACTACTATAGCTATGTCAACCAAACCCTATAGAGTCGTTTCCTTCAGGCATTTCCAAATGCAGTTCAAAAATGGTAGAAGTCAGATAATAACCACGCCCACCTCCCACACAAAGGTTATGTTAAAAATCACTAAAAGTGCGTTAACCGACTAACAAAAAACGTCAGAAACACTAAATTTTACGGAAGAAATGGCAGAAGGAAGCTTCACCCAGGCTTTTTTTAAAAATTGAAAATGGGCGTGGCGTCGCCCACTTATGGACCAAAAACCATATCTCAGGAACAACTAATCTAATTAATTTTACAGCAAAATAAAAAAATATGTAAATGACGGATAATGAAATCTCGATTATCACTTTATCTTGCGAGAGTATAAAATGTTCGGTGACACCCGAACTTAGCTCTCCTTACTTGTTTTTTATTAACAATTGCGCGAGTTTCAGTAGTTTATATGCCTTACAACAAGCATTTTCTTAAGATTTAAGAACAGTCAAAGTCGCTGAGGTTAACTTCGGAGAATTCTGTAGTCAGGAAAGCAATGCGAAGTAAAATTCATGTAATCATTACAACGTTTTCTTTGATTTATAACGCAGTACCAATGCCCTGCGAATTGAGCACATCATTGATCGAGTTTTCTACGATTTGGTCTTAGTCGCTGTTTTCTCTTTTCAAGATAAGCGATGAGACTTTTCCTTTTCAAAACACAGAAGGTTTAATCTTGTCAGCTGACCGTTCCGACGTTCAACGCTTCCGATTCGGTTTACCACGAGCAATTCTACCGCATAGTTTTTATTTGGACGCTCATTTGATCTATTTCGGCAAACTTTAATTACAACCATTTCGAAACTTTTATGATTTTTTACTGCCTTCGTGTATAACAGTCTCTTTACAAAGTTTCTTGCGGTCATTGTCGTCCGGTCTTAATTCAGGAATGGCCATAACAATAGTCGCCTCACCTGTCACAGAGCCCGGACAGCACTTATCAGGAATCAACGAATTTGTTCAATTTCAGGCTGCCTAAATCATTTGACTGGAAGCACACATATTTTTGGTTATCAAGTACATATGTATTTCCAAACAACAACGTATGACCTTACTGTTTAAACTAACAGGAATTTGAAATCAATTATCTCACAAAATAATTATAATTCGCTTTATTTAAGTAAATTATAATGAAAATGAGATACGGAAAAGCAAGCCAATATTTGTTTCGCGCTTCATAATGCTCTACAAATGAACGTGACACATGGACATGAGCGTTGTGTTGATATACATACATATGCATATTTTTTAATATTCGAGATTTTATCTTAAGGGTTTCGAATTTTTTTCCGAACTTTCGTCTCAGTCGACAAAATGCGCTGTCCGCGGTTGTGGTTGATTTTTACTTGGTTGCTTGGCTCTTGTCTTCATTCTACCAATCTTATATCGATGGTGAAATTTACGAATGTTAACTGTATAACGCTGGATAAACCGTTTGCTGATTTCGCATATTGTAAGCTTAAAGCTTTGTCTCGCGATAAAGTCGCACTTTCGTTGCGCGTCAAACTCTTTGAAATTCCAGTAAATAATGTCAGCGTAAGTAAAAAAGCAACATTAAAAAAATAATAATTTCAGCTCTTGTTTTATGCCTCTCAGTTAAATGTAGAATTTTTCAAGAAATATAACGGATATCGACCCTTCCTGTTCAACAAAACATTGAATTTTTGCGAATTTCTCCGCAATAAGAAGCGTATCGGCCTTTTGGAAATAATTTTTAAATTTTTGGAACCGCATTCAAATATCAATCACACCTGTCCATATAACGTAAGTATGGGTTATAATTCACATACTGTAGAGTAGAATATAGGGCGACCTATATAGTCCAAATACTATACAATATAGGAGATTTGTTATTGTTTTTCTTTTTGCATGAGTAGATCATTCACATTGTTTATGTTGCGTGGTTTCATTTAGACTGGTTCTTTGGTTGGTATTACAGTTGCGCGATCCAGTTTTCTATAGCATGTTTTATTTTGACTAGACAGTAAGACAAAGAAGTGCCCGTAGTGACGAGAATATTGGTACCCCACAAATCAGTATCTTACACGTCGTTCTCAAGACTTGGGCAAATAGATCTTGGCCTACATCCTTACAAGATCAGTTTGACACAAGAGCTGAAGCCGCTTGACCACCAGAATCGTCGTATGTTCGTGAATTGGACAACAACTTGAAAATGATCCGGATTTTCATCGATAAATCATCTTTAGCGATGAGGCTCATTTCTGGCTGAAAGGCTTCACATACTCCATGTGTCACCATTACATCCCAAAAACTTACAAATATGGACGGCGCCACAAACCACACAGCGAATGTCATCATCGATTCATTGAAAACCAAGTTTGGTGAAAGTGTCATCTCAAGAAATGGCCCAGTCAATTGGCCGCCTCGGTCGTGCGACTTGACGCCGTTAGACTAGTATTTTCTGTGTGGCTACGTCAAGTCTATGGTCTCTGCCAACAAGCCAGCGACGATTGATGAACTTCGTACGAATATCGAACGTGGAATTGCAGCAATATCGGCCGATTTATACTTGAAAACCGTCGAAAAATGGGTTTAGCGTCTGGACTTCTGCAAGCGTGCCCGTGGTGACCATGCAAAAGAAATCGAGTTCCATACATAATGGCATCGAATGTACTTTCACAGGAATTATTTAAAAAAAACTTTTGTAGCGCTCTTATTGAAAAACCCTATACATCCTGTCCTCACAGCAGATTGAGAATTTATAGGATTGTCCAACGAAAGTGATGACAAAAGGTCAAATGTCTGAGGCGAGATCACACAACTTCCATCCATATCTTTTATTTCCAGCAAAAACGAAATTTTCCGCTTAGCCCCTGTAGTACTCGTACTCACCTATTATCTGCATCATTTCAAAATAACTATCAATTGTCCACCATACTTTTTCCTGATACCCAATTTAGTTGAGTAAAAAACAGTATATGGACCACCCTTCTTAGCCTTACCGTTATAATCAAAGAGATTTCATGTTTACTGTAATTTCAGAATGATATTATCGTCGATCGACTTATTTTAAAACCAAACTATTTTGCTTTGTTGCCACTGCCAGCGGGGGAATATCGCATAAAGATAACCGTTGGTGCTTATAACGATTGGAAAGCAATTGTCAATGTATTTATGCAAACTTGGGAATAACTAAATATCCATTTAAAATGCTTTGTATAACACTGTTGTTTTATTATTTGTTATGATTAGAGATGATGCTCTACGCATGATGTATTTTGACATATTTATAGTACGTGCGTTAGATAGCAATCTTTAGGCTCATTCCGGGCGACAACATAGGGCAGTGTACGACTTCGTTTTATACTCACGCAACATGTCGCACAGAGTATAATACCTAATAGTCGTTATCACTAATAGAGAATATATGTAATATTAGGTTGTCAAAAAAGTCTTGCGGTATTTTCGCTAGTTGGCGCTGAAAGCGCGTAGTTCTATTTTTATTCGTCGCATCGGGTCATGCTATACCTTTTTGGAAAGCTCATTTCACGCGCTAACACGTGTTTGATTGATTGTCGATTCTTTTAAGTCGTTCGTGAGTTATAGCGTCGCAAACATGGAGCAAAATAAAGAGAAAATACGGCATATTTTACAGTACTACTACGATAAAGGCAAAAATGCATCTCAAGCCGCCAATAAAATTTGTGCAGTTTATGGACCCGAAACAGTTTCCATTTCCACCGCACAACGATGGTTTCAACGTTTTCGTTCTGGTGTAGAGGTGGTCGAAGATGCGCCACGCTCCGGAAGGCCTGTCGTCGAAAATTGCGATAAAATCGCTGAATTGGCCGTAGCATCGGTCAAGAGCTAGGCATGAGTCATCAAAAGAACCAAAATCAAAAGAAAAAGACCGCAAGACTTTTTTGACAACACATTATATATTTCATCTCTGTTAACCGAGAAACTATGAACTATAACTATGTCGCAAATTCGAGTACAAAACTCGAATCGAGTTCAAGAGATTATACCAAGAGGAAAGAAGGCTGCTAAAATTGTTTTTGAATAATAGCTGTGGCCAAAACAATATTATTTATGTCTTGTGATTTGGTTCCGACGCGAAAAATATGTTTGGAGTTTTTTGTAGAAATAAACATTTACTTGAAACATGATGATTATTGTATTAAAAAATACTGTTTAATATCATGGTGTAAAAATTTCAAATCGATCTTTAAATATCAAATTCTACTAAATTGAAAAAACACTATAAATCGTAGACATGCGGTTGACATATGTACTTTATTGCAATATATAACACTGTATTGAATAGAAAAATTTCACAAAACAAAACAGTTGTGGGCTAAGTTTTGAGACTCAGTTACTTCAATGTCATGATGCCTATGCAGCCAGGCCGGTCAGTCTATCTTGAAGCACGTTCGTCCTCAGCCACGTTTTCATGCGGCGAAGTGTCGAAAAGAGCGTTCAGAGCTCGCATTCGTCACAGAAAGTGTGCAGAACATGCGAAAAAAACTATGAACTATGGGGTATAGATCTTCATCGCAGTTCTTCAACGTTTACAATGCAGTAGTCTTTAACTGGTTGTGTTTTGACTTTTGATTTTGACCGCAAAGGCACTGCCAGTGATCTAGTTCCCGATTTTCAATTCTTTGGTTTTCAAAGCACATACTTTTTCTGGAAGCAGCAAACTCAGTTGAAATCCATCCAATACTTCTCTTGAAAATCCCGAAAATTTCCTCCATTTCCCCCTCTAAATCCGCCACTAATGCAGGGCTCGTACCAAAATATCCTAAATCTTTTGCTAAAGTGACTTTGAGTAGAGGCCGCCGAAGAGATGCTTGATAGCGTAGCTGAAGACCCTACATTCATCAATCGCATCATTACTGATGATGAGTGTATGAATATGAATGGTTTATGAATACGATGTCAAAAATGTCCATCAAGCTAGCGAATGGCGCTCCAAACATGAGTTGCCTAGTCCCCATACCACATACATAGTATGCCTTACTTTTTTATAATTGCTTAATAAAGGCTTGTTTAAATTAATCAATTGTCTTATCAAAATATATAATCAAATGAATTCGGTATTCAAATTATGTATGCAATTACAATTTAGGTATACCAACATACATATGAAACATAATCACGATCGTGTAAAAACCAAAAAAAACACGAATAGTGCTTGTAATTTTAGACGTGCCACGACCACTAATTTGAGAGTTTTAAGAAATGAAGTTGGGAACTTTTCGTGCATTTATCACTGGATTATACATCCTTATGCAATTGACATCGGCAACCGCATATATAAAGTTTACGAATTTGAAGTGTGCAAACTACGATAAAAGCTTTCTGAATATCCGAAAATGTGGGCTTAAGGCTTTGTCTCGCAACAAAGTCGCTCTTACCGTTGACATTCAAGTTTTCCAATTGCCCGTAAATAACATCAGTGGCAATTTGGTCGTTTATAGAAAGGCGAATGGCTATCGTCCTTTCATGATTAATATAACAGCAGATTTTTGTCAGTTTATGAAAAACAAGAAGCGAATACCATTTGGCAAGATGATAATGGACGCGGTGGAGTTATATTCAAATATGAACCACTCTTGCCCTTTCAACGTAAGATATCATGTATTAAAATTAGTTTGTCTTTCATTTTACAATAATTCATATAATTTCTAGCATGACTTCACACTCAGGGACTTCGTGCTCCAGCCTGAACAACTCCAATCACTACCGGTGCCAACTGGCGAATACCTCTTGCGAATTTTGGCTAGAATCTACAACGTTAGGAAATTTAAGGTCGATGCATATATACAAATAGTAGAGGAATAAATAATTAATAAACAAACTCATTTCAAAATATAAAAAAGGCTTTCTTAAAAAAGCATGCAAAAACACAAGAAACCCGATTGCAGAAACAGAAATGTCAGCGAACTCTCTGTGTGTATATGTATGTATGTAGTATACAGCTAGCGGTGGGTTGTAATTATTTTGCTACGCCTCATTGCACGAAAATTATCATAGACTACATATGTTAAAGCATATTTTCCAGCCATTGCATATTTTTTGCATCTGTTTTTTTGTTTTTTTTTTTTGTGTATTTTCAATCCGTGGACCGTACAAAGGTTTCCAAAGAGCAATAGAATCCGCTTAATGATCAAATAGAAAGAAAGAAATGCCTTTAGTAGTATAATCTTATCAAAAATTTTATTCTGCTCACAAAAAAATAACCTGAAAGACCAAAAATGTTAAAAATCAAAATGGTAATACCCTTGAGTTAGTCTTCATCAGTTCTAATGCAAACATTACAATAACTCTAATATATTTGGCTCGAACGGGGAAAGAAAAATAAGAAAATATTTTTGGGCAAAGCAGCCAGCATTAAAGCTTCGTAGACACCTATTTTTATACTCTCGCAACAAAGTTGCTAAGGAGAGTATTATAGTTTTGTTCACATAACGGTTGTTTGTAAGTCCTAAAACTAAAAGAGTCAGATATAGGGTTATATATACCAAAGTGATCAGGGTGACGAGTAGAGTTGAAATCCGGATGTCTGTCTGTCCGTCCGTCTGTCCGTCCGTCCGTGCAAGCTGTAACTTGAGTAAAAATTGAGATATCTTGATGAAACTTGGTACACGTATTTCTTGGCTCCATAAGAAGGTTAAGTTCGAAGATGGGCAAAATCGGCCAACTGCCACGCCCACAAAATGGCGGAAACCGAAAACCTATAAAGTGTCATAACTAAGCCATAAATAAACATATTAAAGTGAAATTTGGCACAAAGGATCGCATTAGGGAGGGGCATATTTGGACGTAGTTTTTTTGGAAAAGTGGGCGTGGCCCCGCCCCCTACTAAGTTTTTTGTACATATCTCAGAAACTACTATAGCTATGTCAACCATACTCTACAGAGTCGTTTTCTTCAGGCATCTCTATATACAGTTCAAAAATGGAAGAAATCGGATAATAACCACGCCCACCTCCCATACAAAGGTTATGTTGAAAATCACTAAAAGTCCGTTAACCGACTAACAAAAAACGTCAGAAACACTAAATTTTACGGAAGAAATGGCAGAAGAAAGCTGCACCCAGGCTTTTTTTAAAAATTGAAAATGGGCGTGGCCTCGCCCACTTATGGACCAAAAACCATATCTCAGGAACTACTAGACCGATTTCAATGAAATTTGGTATATAATATTTTCTTAACACCCTGATGACACGTACGAAATATGGGTGAAATCGGTTCACAACCACGCCTGATTCCAATATAACGCTATTTCGAATTCCATCTGATGCCTTCTCTGTATAATATATGTATACATTAGGAACCAATGATGATAGCGGAATAAAACTTTACAAAAATACGGTATTTGAAAAATATATAAATGACGTATAATTAAATCTCGATTATCACTTTATCATGCGAGAGTATAAAATGTTCGGTGACACCCGAACTTAGCCCTTCCTTACTTGTTATTATACCTTTCGTTCAGCACTTTTCCCCGTCGACATTTCTTGAATGAACCTTTCTATCTAGGAGTACGACAGCCATCCGGACCGAAGGCTTCTTAAATTCCATCTGATTCTTTCACTTTATTTTATATAAATCTCTCTCTCCTCTAAAGATCGGACAATTAAGCAAGCTATAAATACCGGTTAAAGAACTTCAGTTCCTATGGCTGCCGACATGCCGAAAATATCAGTTAATCTGTGATGCATCAAGAAATTCAGAGAACATCTTTTCCTGCTAATAATGTATTCTAGCACTAAAAATTGATAAAGCACATACCTAATAAATTGAACAAAAAGTACCCGCAAATCTACATTTTATTTTTTTGTTAGTTACACCATTTTTAACTCAAGAACGGCTGAACCGATTTGGCTGAAAATTGGTGGGGAAGTAGCTTAGAACCAGGGTAAGGACATAGGATATTTTTTATCTCTTTATGTTAAAATTCAACACAAATCATAAATACAAAAATTAAAAAAAAAAATGAAATCATAAGCATTTGTTCAAAATTCATTGAAAATGATTGGTTCACCAAAAATGCTATATCTTCTTAAGTAATAGTCATAATCTTATTAGTAGAAATTAATCGAATACAGTAGAAATCATATAGATGGTATTAGTAGTACTAACTATGTATCAGCCACAGTAAAACGTGGTTGGGTCCTCTAGTTGTAAATAAACCAAAAAATCTTTAATAATTCATCAATATTTAAATTGACGCTTTCAAAGTAGTCACCACCAGATGTAATATACTTATGCCAACCATTTTTCCAGTCTTCAAAACACTTTTTAAAAGCACTTTTTGGGATTCAGCTCTTTCAGCAACAGCACGTTTCACACCCAAGCATCCACAAAGATTATTAGAAAGGACTCGCGAGTGATGACGAGCTCTCTTTCAATCTCTCTAACATTTGACTGCCATCCTTCACTTTTTTAATATTTTCATCAGTTGAAGAGGTAAAGGTCGTCTAGAATGAGACATGTCTTCAACGACCGTCTTTGAAGGCTTTGTAGCACTCGTAGGCTTGTGTTTTTGATAAAACTGAATCACCGTAAGCCTTTTCCATCATTCGCAACTATTCCGCCACGAAATTTGTTTAGAAATACGAAATTTGTGAGAAATTTTTTCTTCGATATATTTATCCTCTATAAAAATCGCAGCGCACTACTAGGTGTACCGACTTAAGCAGTTGCTGTAAACAAACTGATCGACAGATACCGCTCTTATTTGACATAAGAATTAATGACAGTCCTACAAACTTAGCAAAATGCATTTTTTGAAATATCATTTACCCAGGGAATTTAATTACAATTTCCGGCTGCTTTTTTGTCACAATGTATTATTCATAAATTGAAGTAGAATATTTAGATAAGTTCCAAGCTGTTCGTTGATTTCACAAGGTTAATATCAAAATGAAAAGATTTGTCCACAAAGGTGTTGCTAAAGTGCGACAGCGATCCCCAAGCAATCCCTTCTAAATATGCTATACCAGTGCCCTTTAAAGTCATCTGGGCTCAGCCCTTTAGATAATTCATTGAAGATTGCAAGTTTTCTCAATTTATCCACCTCCTCTAAACAACTTTTAAGCAACCTTATAAAGTTCATGAAATGTTGGAAAATATATTAAAGATATTTATATAACATAAAGCATAAGAAATATATGTGTATGTGTATGTAGTTATTCCGAAGTTTGTAGAAATACATTAACAATTGCTTTCCAATCATTATAAGCACCAACTGTTACTTTTATGCGATATTCCCCCGCTGGCAGTGGCAACAAGGCAAAATAGTTTGGTTTTAAAATAAGACGATCGACGATAATATCATTCTGAAATGACAAGAAAAATTGAAATTAATTGATCATAAGTAAGAAAGGTGGTCCATATATGCTTGATTTTAATAATGATGGCATCATTCGTGGTTTTGTTGTGATCTCGTTTCCGTTGGAAATAAAAGATATGGAAAGAGATGGAAGTTGTGGTATCTCGCCTTAATTAGGGATCACTTTCGTCGAGCAATCCTGTGATCAGTGTCCATAAGCTGACGGGAATACAGGCTGTTATGTGAATAATTCGAACAAGTCTTTTTTTATTATTGGAGTGAAAACATGTTATAGAAAACTGGATCGTGAAACTGCAATTCCAACCAAGAAACCAAGTTGAAATCGTAAATAGTTACTGTGAAAGATATGCTCATATGAAATCCAGTAACATGCCGAAAATCTCCCTTTTGGCTTATTCGTTTTGCAAATACTTGTATGGACCGCCCTATAAATTTTATTATAGATAATACATTACACTTACATTATAAGGACAGGTGTGGTTGATATTTGAATAAGTTTCCAAGAATTTGAAGACTATATCCAAGACACCGACACGTTTTTTATGGCGTAAAAAGTCACAAAAATTTAGTGTTTTGTTGAATAAGAAGGGTCGATAACCATTAAATCTTTTGAACACTTCCACATTTAACTGAAATAAGGCCAATTACAATTCTGATTGCAAAAATACTGGGTTTATTTTAAACTTACGCTAACGTTATTCACTGGCAATTCGAAGAGGTTGACGCGCAACGAAAGAGCGACGTCATCGCGGGACAAAGCTTTGAGCTTACAATAGCCGAAATCAGCAAATGGTTTATCCAGCGTTACGCACTTAATATTCGTAAATTTGATCATCGAAACAGGACGAACAGAACGCAAATAAAAGCTAAACAGTAAAGCAAACATTAACCACATCGACGAGCAAAGCATTTTTGTCGAATGAAACAACGTTTATGCTTGATAAACCAGCTTCAGATAAAATCTCGAATATTAAAAACAAAAACTGACTCTATGAGCAATAATCCAGAGCATCATACAATGTATTGACTAGATCTAAACGAATGTGCCTTTTATTTTATACCCATATACATATGTATATTATTAATTAACTTTGAATAAAGTGAAATATAATTACTGAGTCTGATAGATATCACTGATATATGTAGTATTAATAATTATTAACACCCATAAACAATCGCATTTGATGCAGTGAATGCCCTCATAGATAGTCTTCGACAATATTTTGGAGGGCGCGTAGACTCTGAAGGAAATATATTCTAAGCTCTGTATACTCTTCCCTTTTGAGGAAGTCGTTACATTTTAAATAAAGTTATTGATAAAATTAAGGAATTCCCTACAGTTCAAACCAAATATTTTGAGAATTTTGAGTGACGCAAAATTCGGTGTTTGTGGAATAGCGATGCTATAGAAAAAGATGAGAGTACTATTTATGGTACTTCAAAATGAAACCGCACCGTGTCACCGGCGAAATTTCATAAATTTTCTCTCGCATAGATTCACCAACCACTTTATTCTCTGAAGTTAATCTTTCACTGTTCTCAAACCTCCAAACGCCTATAGTATAACATAGTATATCTCCTTTACAAAAAAATGTGCTCTTGGGAAGAAATTTGTTGTTTACAATTTATTTTATTGATTTTTTGCAGCAATTTTCGGGGCATGTTAATATTTAAAATATTTGTGATAGAATTAAAAATATTTGCTCATATTTATTATTATTGAAAGAGTTAATGTTTTGTATGTTCGATTAAGGTGGCAACGATACAAACACAGTAATCACAATAAGACTGCAATTATTGGAAATTAAAATGCATAATTTATTGCAAAATTAATTCACACAAAACAAATGTGAGTACATATGCACCGATCGCATATAGCATATACAGTTGTGTTCATAATAAAAGCAGTTAAGTACGAGAAAAGGTAATAGGTTGTGAATTTCTATTTTATATCAACTTTTCGGGTCGTAGATACAGACAAATAGCTCGATATACTGGGTTTTCCAATAGGAATGATATGATTTCTAAGTGTCGTTTCGGCCATTTTTAATATATCATGATCTGTATTTTTGATACGCTTGCAACCAGTTGCTACTGAGTATTATAGTTTTGTTCACCTTACGGTTGTACGTAACTTAGTACCAAATTAAGATATAAAGCTGTGGTTTGACAAAGATGATCGCAGTGGCAAGGAGCACCTGTGGGAAATTTTTTTTGGAAAAGTGGGCTTGACGCCGCCTTCTAACAAGTTTAATGTACAAATCACCTTAACTACTTAAGCACCAACAACCAAATTTGCTGAGTACAAATCTTATAAGAACCTCTACCGGCAGTGGGAAAACGGATGCGGCACCGTCCACTTTTTGGTGAAATCACATATGTATCTCAGGGCTCGACTGACCGATTTCGACAAAATGTGGTACGTGGCATTATTTTTACATTACTATTCAAAATGAGCGCAATCGGACAACAACCACGCCTACTTCCCATATACCTCAATTTTAAATTCCATTTGATTCGTTCAGTTTACCAGTACACAAATCAAGAAAAAATATAACGGGATAAAACTTTGCACGAATAATGTATTTAGTGTGCCACCTCATGACCACAAAAAATGTTTAAATCCAACAAAAACTGTTCAAGCCCCTAGGTACCGAATATTTAGACCCCGGTACCTATAGTTGACTTTTGTTCGAAAGTGTCGGTCAACGTCTGATATATATAACTGAAATTAAGGGATAATACCTCTCTTATAATAGTATGTCTGTATGTCAAAAATGAGTTCAATTGGATTAATACTTTCCTTAGCCCCCATATACTTAAAATATGTGTACCCAAGAACAACGTTTATAAGTTATTGAATTTTGTTATCAAAAAATCGTTCTCCAATTGTAACTTTTCGGTCTTTGAGGTAATAATCGTCCAACTGTGTTCGCTTTTCGTTGAATAGTTTTCTTGACAAAGTGCCAATAAGACAAAGAAACTCTCTAAGTAATGAATATATTAATGTTGTTTAGGTCATTTTGTCCATTCCAAGTCTTTCTTCTACAGAATTGAAACTGTCTCCAACCACAAACCGGCGGATTTTGAGAAAGAATTTGAGCTTGAATCCGTATAAAATTGATTGACGTCGTGAATTTGCTGATTTTGCCTTAGAACTACTTGAAAAGGATAACGACTTTTTAAGCAAATCATCTTCTCTAATAGGACTATCTATAATCTGAGTGGTTCTGTAAATAAACTTAACTGTCGATTCTGGTTCGGAGAAGATTCACAAATTATTCATGAATAACCAATTCATTCACCTAATTAACAGTTTGGTGAGGTTTTTCTTCTGTTAGAATCATCGGTCCGTACTTCTTTCGATGTGTTAACACCGTTACTGTCAATGGAGAGCAGCATAGATCGATGATAACCAACTTCTTATGAAGAAATTGTGACATGTGATTTAACACCATTAGACTACTTCTTGTGTGGTTCTTTGAAGTTATTGGTATTTAGCAATAAACCAGTCTCTCTTCAAGTTTAGAAGTCAATATTAAACGTGCTGTTTATGACATACGACTTGATTTAGTGGAAAAGTTCGCTCCTGCAAAAGAAGTCGCGGAGGCCATGAAGGAATGTACTTAAAACAATTTTAAATATTGTTTTTATTTTCCTGAAAATTCTTCTTCTTCTTTATTGGCGTAGACACCGCTTACGCGATTATAGCCGAGTTAACAACAGCGCGCCAGTCGTTTCTTCTTTTCGCTACGTGGCGCCAATTGGATATTCCAAGCAAAGCCAGGTCCTTCTCCACTTGGTCCTTCCAACGGAGTGGAGGTCTTCCTCTTCCTCTGCTTCCCCCGGCGGGTACTGCGTCAATACTTTCAACGCTGGAGTGTTCTCATCCATCCGGACAACATGACCTAGCCAGCGTAGCCGCTGTCTTTTAGTTCGCTGAACTATGTCAATGTCGTCGTATATCTCATACAGCTCATCGTTCCATCGAATGCGATATTCCCCGTGGCCAATGCGCAAAGGACCATAAATCTTTCGCAGAATTTTTCTCTCGAATACTCGTAACGTCGACTCATCGGTTGCTGTCATCGCCCAAGCCTCTGCACCATATAGCAGGACGGGAATTATGAGCGACTTATAGAGTTTAGCTTTTGTTCGTCGAGAGAAGACTTTACTTTTCAATTGCCTACTCAGTCCGAAGTAGCACCTGTTGGCAAGAGCAATCCTGCGTTGGATTTCCAGGCTGACATTGTTGGTGGTGTTAATGCTGGTTCCTAAATAGACGAAATTATCTACAACTTCAAAGTTATGACTGTCAACAGTGACGTGAGAGCCAAGTCGCGAGTGCGACGACTGTTTGTTTGATGACAGGAGATATTTCGTTTTGCCCTCGTTCACTGCCAGACCCATTTTCTGTGCTTCCTTGTCCAGCCTGGAGAAAGCAGAACTAACGGCGCGGGTGTTGAGGCCGATGATATCAATATCGTCGGCATACGCCAGCAGCTGTACACTCTTATAGAAGATGGTACCTTCTCTGTTTAGTTCTGCAGCTCGAACTATTTTCTCTAGAAGTAGGTTGAAGAAGTCGCACGATAGGGAGTCGCCTTGTCTGAAACCTCGTTTGGTATCGAACGGCTTGGAGAGGTCCTTCCCGATCCTGACGGAGCTTTTCGTGTTGCTCAGCGTCAGTTTACACAGCCGTATTAGTTTTGCGGGGATACCAAATTCAGACATCGCGGCATAAAGGCAGCTCCTTTTCGTGCTGTCGAAAGCAGCTTTGAAATCGACGAAGAGGTGGTGTGTGTCGATTCTCTTTTCACGGGTCTTTTCCAAGATTTGGCGCATGGTGAATATCTGGTCGGTTGTTGATTTTCCAGGTCTGAAGCCACACTGATCAGGTCCAATCAGTTTGTTGACGCTGGGCTTTAATCTTTCACACAATACGCTCGATAGAACCTTATATGCTATGTTGAGGAGGCTAATCCCACGGTAGTTGGCGCAGATTGTGGGATCTCCTTTTTTATGGATTGGGCATAGCACACTTAAATTCCAATCGTTGGGCATGCTTTCGTCCGACCATATTTTACAAATAAGCTGATGCATGCTCCCTATTAGTTCTTCGCCGCCGTGTTTGAATAGCTCGACCGGCGGTCCGTCGGCACCTGCCGCTTTGTTGTTCTTGAGGCGGGCAATTGCTATTCGAACTTCTTCATGGTCGGGTAATGGAACGTCTGCTCCATCGTCATCGATTGGGGAATCGGGTTCTCCTTCTCCTGGTGTTGTGCGTTCACTGCCATTCAGCAGGCTGGAGAAGTGTTCCCTCCATAATTTAAGTATGCTCTGGGCATCGGTCACTAGATCACCTTTGGGGGTTCTACAGCTTATCAAGCTCTTCATGCTCACGCATTTCGGCCTCTTTGTTTTTCTGTCTGCAAATGTGTCTCGCTTCCCTCTTCAACTCTCGGTATCTATCCCATCCCGCACGTGTAGTGGTCGTTCGTAACGTTGCGAGGTAGGCAGCCTGTTTTCTCTCCGCTGCGACACTGCACTCCTCGTCGTACCAGCTGTTCTTTTGGACTTTCCGAAAACCAATGGTTTCGGTTTCAGCTGTACGTAAGGAATTTGAAATGCCGTCCCACAGTTCCCTTACACCGAGTTGTTGACGAGTGCTCTCAGAGAGCAGGAGTGCAAGCCGAGTAGAAAATCGGAGGATGGAGTCATGTATAGAAGTTCACGCAAGTGAGGAAAGTTCTCTGATCGCCATTCACTTGGGAGTGGCCAGAAACGATTCTTTTACACATGGCTCAAGCAGTCTTTGACCAAGTATCCTCTGGGTAGCCTAAGAACATCCGTTCGAAGGCGAGCTAATGTGAGAAGGCGAACCATCCCCTGCATAGGGTTGTGCGCTGGGTTTGGGACCCGCCACGTAAAAAACCCCCCCAATGAAAAAGAAAACACAGCCTCGGATGAGAGACCCCCCTTTTTCCAAAAAATTGGTAAATATTTATCTATATATGTATATTAATCTGGTATCTATATTTAGTGATTCTTTTACAAAAAAGAATTGTATAAATACGCCAGTTATGAGAGTGTCCTACAGGTATGGTGCAAAAAGTAGTTCCGGAAAAAGGACAGATTATTGATACGTTTTACTTTTGGTTAGCTAAGAAATGCCTACTAATAATATTAAAAATCCTAGAATGTTTAGTAAGACATTGTGGATTTGGTCGATGATGTAATAAAAAGACACACCATTCAGAGTATGTAGTTAGAACTCACTATGACACTGCAATTGATGTAACTTCAAACTTCTAACTTCTGATGACAATCTATTCAAGGGAGTTGGGAGCGGATCCTTGTAATTTAATTAGGGAGTTCAGGATTATATTGATGTGCATCGTCTATAAGTAGACTTTATAGCGAAAACATTGGAGGAGTAGACTTAATAAATCAAAAAATGAAACCGCATATAGATGGAATGTAGTAGGGTCTGTTCCGAGCGTAAAATAGCCAAATTGTTAGATTCACTGAATTTTCGTAAGAAAATTTCTCATTGCATTAGAATTATAAACAAGAAAAAACCTTAACTTCGGCTGCACCGAACCCTTCACAGGTGCATTTCCTTCAGTAACTATGTGTTCAGTTGATATGGAAGCTATATGCTATAGTAAGCCCATCTGAACAATTTCTTCCGATATTACACAATTTCTATGAGCAATAACTCATACCAAATTTCGTGAATATATCTTGTCAAATGCAGAAGTTTTCCATACAAGAACTTGATTGTGATCGTTCAGTTTGTATGGCAGCTATATGTTATAGTGGTCCGATATCGGCAGTTCCGACAAATGAGCAGCTTTTTGAAGAGAAAATGACGTTTGCAAAATTTCAAAACGATATCTTAAAAACTGAGGAACTAGTTCGTATATATACAGACAGACAGACAGACAGACAGACAGACGGACATAGCTAACTCGACTCAGCTCAACATACTGATCATTTATATATATATATATAGTATACTTTATAGGGTCCCCGACGCTTCCTACTGGGTGAGAGCTAAGGTATTGACCCGATTCGGCCCTTTTTGACACACAGAAAACTTATTATCTTATTGTATTAAAAGCTGCTGTTAACAATCAATTTCGGGCGTGGGGCAGAGAAAGGAACGGGTTGATTGTATTAATTCTCCTCTCTTCACCTGATTTTAGAAACGAAGACTGTTATGAGTAATCCATGCTCTCTCTCATTTTTTGTCACACTCTACGATATATGTATAAAGTCACCAATCTTTATATTTGGTATATGAGAGCTAGGAAACGACTCCCCTTGAACTTAATTTATATATACTTATATATCTCACAGATTGAGCTATATTTTCGATAAAATGTTCACATTAGGAACTAGGGTTCGTGTATTCGGTATTTAGGGGCTTGAACAGATTTTATCCGATATGTACTATATAATTTTTGGTCATAAGCTGTCACACTTTCAGTGCAGTATTCGTGCTCGTCGATGCCTTCATTAGTGCTTAATTTGAGAAGTGAAAGAATCAGAATTTGAAGAATATTATTATTATTATAAATTTATTCTTTTTGTTCTATCTTTTACTTTTAGTAGTTTTTTACACAAGCGTTATATGACGAGTGGGCGGGATTACAATCCGATTTTACCGATTTGAACACTATCGTAAAGAGGGTTAGTAAGACCCGTAAAACCATTCGTCGAAGTATTTTTTTTATAGGTTGATATTACCGTCGGTGACATCTCAGCCAAATGTCACATCAAAATAATCATTAGAGTTTAGTATACGCTGTCTTTCTGAAATACTTAAAGTAAATTTTGTCTGCGGATTCAAACGGTTCAAAATGTTGGAAAAGGCCTTTTTTAATCATTATTTCTTTCGAACAAGTATTTTGATTGGTACAAATTATTCACATTATTCTATAACGCTTTGTTGACGAACCTATAAACATAACTGATGATCAATACGTCAAAAAATAAAAGAATTGGTGTTTGAGAATCGACGATTAATAGTCAGAGATATTACTGAAGTATATGATAATGATGTATCGGAAGGATCAGTGAAAACTATTTTGAAAGACCATGTGGGCCTAAGAAAAGTGAAAGCACGATTTCTTCAAAATCACTCAATTTTTCCGAAAAACAACATCGCGTTAACGTCTGTGGAACAATGTTTTTCGACTAACAGAATGTCATGAAAGGTGAGCTGAAGATGAAAAAACGAGGTCAAAAATCAACATAATGTTGACAGTCTTCTTCGATTATCGTGGCGTGGTGCACCGACTTCTTTCTGACCAGCCAAACTTTCAGTAAGGGATACTATCTGAAATTTATTCCTCTGAGACAGGAATTATAGGCCGACAACTCTTGGTTTTTCATCGCGATAATGCACCGTAGCATACTGCATTGATTCTTAGAGTATTTTCAGCGAAATTTTCAACCACAATATTCGCCTGATCTAGCTTCGATCGCTCCGGGGTAACCGTTTTGGGTCAATTGACACATTAATCGTGAAGCGCTACTCACATTAAATGCGATTCCGATTTGTGCAAATGATGATGATGATTAAAGGATAAAAAAATAAAAAATTGCACCCTTTTATAACTCAGCTGTCATAATCTGTACATACAATACAATACATAAGTCCATACAATTAATGTAAAGTGCACATAAAAAAAGCTTAAAATGGATTTGGAAACGAATACGTCTGGTGTTAATCCCATCGTCCAGTGTATACAAGTCAAGTATAGAAATTAACAAGTAGCCAGTGCACAAAGAATAATACAAGGAAATGGGATTGAACATCTCCAAAACATCGATTTATTGACTGACGAGCAACAATTGCTCAGAATCCAACATTCGAAGGACGATTATTTGACCAAAAATCACATTTCAACCATTAACCACTCCCCGTATTCACCTGAAATGGCATCGTGCTACTTCTTCTTTTCGGAAAAATGCATTTTCCCAAGAAAGGAAAGCGTTGTGTAGACGGAGGGGCCATTTAAAAGGCTTTCACCGACATACCGGCAGCCATACCGACCAACGAGCTAAGACAGGTGATGTTCGAGCAAGCAAATAACTGCGGCAATATTGCAACCCTGATGTTTTTTTGCAGATACTCAGCTGATACTTAAACAAATATTTTGCGCGGCGTTCTGGTGCATTGAAGAAGTGAAGTTTAAGAAGTCTTAAACATGAGTGACAAAGTTTTTTACGTAAAAAAGTATGACCGAAATTTTAAAGAAGAGGGCAATAGTAAAATCGCAAAACTTCTTTAAAACAATTCGATTTTATTCCGGATATATATGTATTTTTCACATTTTCGGATGCCTCGTGAAAAACAATTACCCAGTGGGATTTGGTAGACATTGGTAAGCGAGCAAGGTAAACGATGCAGCATGTTTGTATCGCTTACTCCTACGAAAAGTAACAGATCACCCCTTTCGCTTACCATAGGGACGAAGAATTCTTCGATGCCTCAATGAACGAAGAATTCTTCGATGCCACAGTTAACGAAAAATTCTTCGATGCCAAGGTCAATAGAAAAAATTTCATATTAATTTTGCTTTATTTATGAAAGTACATGCATGTATTTCATTATGAAAATAAGTATTTATGAATGAAAGGGAACTTTTAATTTTGTGGCTGAGTCTGATACTTTTTTGAATTTGGTGATTATACCCCGATTCAGTGAAGCCTTCAACTTTCACACATTCCACAAAGAAAGTTAAAACCGTATGTAGTTGTAAATTTGAAGATATGTCCTTCAATAATAAAAACACGAAAAACTTACCAAATAGTAACGCATTAAAGTGCTTAAATTCCCTTAACGTTTTTTTGCCCTTCACACCGAAGTAATTGTATTCCAGCAACAATTCAAACAGTTTTTAATGGAAATCTATTTATAATTTTGCGCCTGCAACTCATTACATTTATGAGGGCATTATTTGTTGACTGCGCGGTGGTTAGTTTTCGCAACAGCTCATTTGTGGCGTCAACTTGATTCGTCAATTTCTCTATATGGTGTTGCATTTCGTCAATTTTTTTTCCAGACTGGCGATTTTGCATGGACAAGAATCTGAAAACATATATTAACACGTTGAGGACGGCGCAGTTTTTAGTAGTCAGTTTCATCTGGCGGCTCCTAGAACAGTAAATAGTTTTGCACAAAACTGTAATACAGTTGATTTGTGCAACGTCAATTGTAAATGCATGGTACATTCATAAGAAGTGAGGTACCAAGCAGTACGATGTTTTAAAATTTAGAGAACTTATTATAGATTGCCTCTTGGATGAAATGCCTACAGAACCGCAAGCAGCCAGAAGGACTATACATTTTCTTCAGAAATATCCTGGAACCGCAAGACAGTCCCGGAAACGATGCCTTGAATGTTATAAAACACTATCAACTCAACGAGGCAAAAGTTTTGCTGAAAAGAGAACTAAAAAAGTTACAACGGCCTGCTAATTTTGTGAAAATAAACCACCACTTTGTTTAAAATGTTTTAAAAGAAGTTCACAATTATTAAAAAATATATTTTAACATTTTTTTTGATATCAAATTATTTTTTATTTTATTTAAAAAAAAAATAGTTCCGAATCAAAGACAGATGACACCTAAATAAGTGACCCACCGATGGGTCACGCCGTCCTCAACGTGTTAAACATATCATGTAGTGAAATATCTACTTTTCGCATTAAAAGAACTTACTTTCGTTTTTGCAATTTTCCACAACCGATTTCACGCTAAAAGACTTCAGCTCGTGGTAACTCATCTTATAGGTCCTTGCTGTGAATAATCTGTAGAAATACAAATTGATTATTGAAAGGCAGACACATTGATTTGTATAAAATAAGTTGGACATCATAGATTTGCTCCGCTTCTTCGGTGTCAATGTTAACCATGAACACGGCCAGATCTACCATCGATTTCAATGGTTCCGTAAATAGATTGCAGCAGTTTTTCAAAACTTTTCCATGCATTTAAACATCATCATCTTTCTTCGGTAATCTTATAATTTGTATTGCCACTCTTGGTTTAAGGCAGCAAAAATTATCCGGTAATTTATTGCTGATATTAAAGTCGTTTCCATAAAATCGAATAACCTTTCCACATCTATTGACTTTTGGACCCACATATCTGTATTTGTAAACACGTTTTCATATTGGTATCTGTTATTTATTTGTTGTAATGTCGGGGTCTTTTAACGAATCGCTTTAGGGTTTGCAAGAAATTTTCGAAAGCATATGCTGAGAATGAATTCAGAAAGCCGCACGATTGAACGGAATCCACCAAATGCAGCACTGAATGTACATTGTAACTCACTTTTTCTTCTCCATAAAAGGTTGGGAGAAGGTGCACGAAAGAATTAGGCATTTATTTCTTCTAAATTGTTTTCATAGGTTTTTTGTGACGAAAGCAAGTGATAATAAATACTGTCAGATACAATGTCTTTCAAAGCAACCATTCCCGTGTAAAGTACAAACTGTCGGAATTCTATTGCTTTCCATCTTGTAATTTCATCTAAGCTTCGTGGTTTTCGGGCAAATTCATTCGGTATATAAGGTATGATAATAATTAGTTATAAACAAAAATATAGTGCGATTTCGCTTGTCTCATTTCTTCCATCATAAATTTTGTTGATACCGATTTTGTCACATTTGCGCGCACGAAATTTCAAAATTTGAGTTGAAAGGGGGGTTTAATGGCAATAATACTTTTACTCTTGTACGCTGTTGCCTACTGTCCAGCAATTGGATCTAAAGTATGTTATCACGAATCTCCAATTATGAGAGACTACTAACTTCTTCAATAGTTCCCTTTACAGTGGGCAACTTAAGGTATCGATGGAGTACGTCGTATCCCACATAAAGAGGTGTAACCACAGTATAGCTACACAAACCTTAACCTGAGCAGGCTTCTCTTGATTTTCACGTGGCTACTACATGTACATCTCTGGTCAATTGTAAGTTCCGGATTAGACCACTTCTGGGTTTATTCCGAATCTGAGAGTATACCACCTGCAGGGGCTTTTCGGTATTGATGCCAATGCTCTGTTTGGTTGCCACGGTGTAAATTAGGTACATATTTAGTAAAGCCAAGTGACAAAATTTTTCTGCCAAGACTTCATAGAAAGTTGCGCTTCATGAAAGCCTTTGTGAAAGCAGGAGCAGACTTTCAATGTATTGCAAAATTGGAAGAGGGAACAGGATACAGTATTCTCCCTGTTCTCCCTGTCACGCCCAAATACGTCATGTCCTATCGCGCTTTAAATACAATAGTTTGAGAAGCCTTTAAAATTAGCCTCATTAAGTCTGGAAAATATTGGAAACAAATAATAAAACAATATTGTTATATAAAACATAGTAAATGGATATTTAGTTATTCCCAAATTTATAGAAATACTACTTTCCAATTATTATAAGCACCAACTTTATGCGATACTCCCCCGCTGGCGCTGGCAACATAGTAAAATAGCTTGGCCTAAGAAAAAGACGCTCAACGATGATATCATTCTGAAATAACAATAAGCCTTAAAATTTTTTGTTCATAAGTAAGAAGGGTGGTCCATATATAGTTTTTTGCCAATCAATGAAAGTGCAAATAATGTGAAAGATCTGCTTAAACAATAAAGCAGTAACATGCCGAAAAAGCTCCTTCATTGCCTCATTATCTTGCATGTATTGAACGCCCCATAAATTGTATTATAGGTGAAAACTTACGTTATAAGGACAGGTGTGGTTGATATTTGAATAAAGTTGTAAAAATTTTAAAATCATATCCAAATTCACAAAAATTTAATGTTTTATTGAACAAGAAGGGACGAAACCCGTTATATTTCTTAAAAAATTATACTTTTAGCTGAAATACGAATGACTACTGTGCAAATTAACATCATTTTTAATTATTGGGAACACATAAACTTACGCTGACATTATTGTACTAGTACTTCAAAGAGCTTGACGCGCAACGGAAGAGCGACGTCATCACGAGACAAAGCTTTGAGCTTACAATAGGCGAAATCAGCAAATGGTTTATCCAGCGCTACGCACTTAATATTCGTAAATTTGATGATTGAAACAGGACAAACAGAACGTAAATAAAAGCTAAACTGTGAAGCAAATATTAACCACATCGACGAGAAATGCATTCAGATAAAATCTCGAATATTGAAAACAAAGACTGACTCTATGAACAATAAAATCGAATGCAGAGCCTCGTATTCATTTGTGGAAAAGCTATGAAACCCGTACAGTATAGACGAGATCTAAACGACTGTGGGTCTTTTTGTTTTTTTTTTATACTATAATTATTATTATTAAATAACTATGAATAAAGTGAAATATAATTACTTAGTCTGATAAATAACATTAAAAATATCCCTTAAGCCCAGCTGTCACTAAAGATATCAAAGGAAAGTTTTTGTTAAAGTTGAGTGTTTGGTCCGCGAGTACCCTCGTCACGGCCGCCTAGATTTCCGTAATCGACTCAAAATAGGTTCCTTTGACCAACGATTTTGTTTTAGGAAACAAAAAAAAAGTGACATGTCGGGCGAATAAGGCGACTGTTGCAACACGGTGATCCCTTTAGAGGCCAAATACTGGGACACGCTGTCCAGGATCCAGTTACGAGCCATGTCTGGGCGCACTTGTTGACTCGTTTTCGCAATCTTTCGAGTACTTGGCAATAGTAGACTTGATTCACAGTTTTCCCCGGTGGAACGAATTCTTTGTGGACGATTCCACGGCTATCAAAAAAGGCAATAATCATCGTTTTCACTTTCGACTTGCTCATTGGAGCTTTTTTCGGGCGGGGGGCACGCGGAGACAACCATTGAGCTTTGGGCATGACTAAGAGCACTATCACCAAACTCTCTTACAATTTTAGCGTACGTTTCCGAAGCTGTTTCGCCCAATCTGGCACAAAATTTTATCGCGACGCGTTGCTCTTGATTTCGTTTTTCCATTTTCGTGACGAACACTACAAACACACGTCTACTCAACTTGACGCAGCAGGCGAACTAAACAAGCTAGAGCGATGGTACATATATCAATGAATAGGGGAGGGATGCAGGAAAGAGAGAAATGGAATGTCAAGGTCACAGGTTTACCACAAGCGCGGCAATAAAATCAGTCTCATTACTTAATTGGCAAACCTCGTATATAATTGCTTGGATTTCTATCCTTTCAAGAGTATAAAATCTTCGGTTGCAGTCGGTTAGGCCTTCCTTACTTGTTCTTTGTTATTTCCTTAAATGTGGCTTTACTGTCGTATTCAGACAATTAAGCTCTTTTATGTTTCTTGAAATGTGTAAATCATAATTCGAGATTAATTCAAAGAGCTGAGTGACTTACATATGTATGTAAATACTAATATGAACCGAATATAATTACAATCCATTAACTTTCTGGTCGGATAACGAAAATATTATTCATTTGCAACTCTTTTTAAGTTCGAGGATGGGCAAAATCGGCCCACTGCCACGCCCACAAAATGGCGAAAACCGAAAACCTACAAAGTGTCATAACTAAGCCATAAACAAAGATATTAAAGTGAAATTTGGCACAAAGGATTGCATTAGGGAGGGGCATATTTGGACGTAATTTTTTTGGAAAAGTGGGCGTGGCCCCGCCCCCTACTAAGTTTTTTGTACATATCTCGGAAACTACTAAAGGTATCTCAACCAAACTCTACAGAGTCGTTTCCTTCAAGCATTTCCATATACAGTTCAAAAATGGAAGAAATCGGATAATAACCACGCCCACCTCCCATACAAAGGTTATGTTGAAAATCACTAAAAGTGCGTTAACCGACTAACAAAAAACGTCAGAAACACTAAATTTTACGGATGAAATGGCAGAAGGAAGCTGCACCCAGGCTTTTTTTAATTTAAAATGGGCGAACTCAGGAACTACTGGACCGATTTCAATGAAATTCGGTATATAATATTTTCTTAACACCCTGATGACATGCACGAAATATAGGTGAAATCGGTTCACAACCACGCCTTCTTCCAATATAACGCTATTTTGAATTCCATCTGATGCCTTCTCTGTATAATATATAGTACATTAGGAACCAATGATGATAGCGGAATAAAACTGTACACAAATACGGTATTTGAAAAATATGTAAATGACGGATAATGAAATCTCGATTATCACTTTATCATGCGATATCATAAAATGTTCGGTGACACCCGAACTTAGCCCTTCCTTACATGTTAATATAAGGTTTTGCTAACAGGTTAGGGTGTACAATCTTCGGCTGCGCCAAACTTATCCTTCCTTAGTTGACTATATTTAGTTAATATACGGCATTTATAATTGCGGTATTTAAATGGATCACAACGAGAACAATTTTCTAATCAAAATATTTAATGAATAATTTGTCAATTATATAATTTAAGCATACAAAATAAAATTAATCACGTATAAAATAACCGCCACAAATATTGGGAGTTATTGCAGTGCAACAATCAAACAGTTTAGCTCATTCTTTCATTTTCCCCTAACAAAATGAATTTGGGAACTTTTCCTGCATTTATCACTGGTTTCTATCTTCTCACTCAATTGGCATCGGCAATCGCATACATGAAGTTCACGAATTTGAAGTGTGAGAACTACGACAAAAGCTTCATGAATTTCCGAAAATGCGATCTTAAGGCTTTGTCTCGCAACAAAGTCGCGCTCACCATGGACATTCAACTTTTCCAATTGCCAATAAGAAATTTCAGCGTTAATTTGGATGTTTATAAAAAGGCGAATGGCTATCGTCCTTTCCTTTTTAATATAACAACAAATTTTTGTCAGTTTTTTAAAAACAAGAAGCGACTACCTTTTGGCAAGTTGATAATGGATATATTAGAAATATATTCCAATATAAACCACTCTTGCCCATACAACGTAAGATTTCATTAGTTTGCTATTTATTTAAAAATAATTCAAATAATTTCTAGCATGACTTCATCGTCAAGGATTTGGTGCTCCAGACCGAACAACTTCAATCACTGCCTGTGCCAACTGGTGAATACCTTCTGCGTATTACGTCCGCATTCTACAATGTTTGGAAATATAAGGTCGATACATATATACAAATAGTAGAAGAATGAATTGCACTACACGACAAAAACGACAGTTTTCTGGTCGTGAATAAAAACTAACTTGTTAAATACCTTCATCTTCAAAATTTATTAAAAATGATTTAAATTGGTCAACGTAATTAATCGCCTGACGACTTTAAACTTCACAGTTGAAAAATATTCACTCTGCGTGCAATTGTGTTTAAAAAACGAACGCGTAATCACATCAATGCTATTTCAATAATGTACCGTTAGATATCCAGAAAAATATCGGTTTGTCATTTAGAAGTTTGGACTTTTTAGAGGCGATTTTACTTCTTATTCCTTTATTCTTGTAACATGCAGAGTTGTTTATCCAAAGGTTGTTTATCCCCTTAAACTAATCGAGATAGGTATAGGATTATACTTATATACAATACATAAGTACATAAATGATCAGGATGAGACAAGTTGATATCCGAGTGATTGTTTGGCCGTCTGTCTGCATGTGTAAGCGATAACTTCAGTAAAAAATAAAATATCAGAATGAAACAAGGTACACAGGTTCCTTGGCAAAAAAGAGAGGACGAGTTCGTAGACGGGCATAATCGGACCACCGCCACACCCACAATCCGCCATTAAACGAAACCTATAAAATGCCATACTCGGTATAAGGGAACTGTGGAACGGCATTTCAAGCTCCTTACGTACAGCTGCAACCGAAACCATTGGTTTTCGGAAAAAGCAAAAGAACAGCTGGTACGACGAGGAGTGCCGTGTTGCAGCGGAGAGAAAACAGGCGGCCTACCTCGCAACGTTATGATCGACCACAACACATGCGGGATGGGATAGATACCGAGAGTTGAAGAGGGGAGCGAGAGGCATTTGCAGACAGAAAAACAAAGAGGCCGAAATGCGTGAGCATGAAGAGCTTAATAAGCTGTAGAACCCCCAAAGGTGATCTAGTGACCGATGCCCAGAGCATACTTAAATTATGGAGGGAACACTTCTCCAGCCTGCTGAATGGCAGTGAACGCACAACGCCAGGAGAAGGCGAACTCGTTTCCCCAATCGATGACGATGGAGCAGACGTTCCATTGCGCGACCATGAAGAAGTTCGAATAGCAATTACTCGTCTGAAGAGCAACAAAGCGGCAGGTGCCGATGGATTACCGGCCGAGCTATTCAAACACGGCGGCGAAGAACTGATAAGGAGCATGGAAGTTAAGTGTGTTCTGCTTAATCCACAAAAAGGAGACCCCAAAATCTGCGCCAACTACCGTGGGATAAGCGTATTGTGTGAAAGATTAAAGCCTACTGTCAACAAACTGATTGGACCATATCAGTGTGGCTTTAGACCTGGAAAATCAACAACCGACCAGATATTCACCATGCGCCAAATTTTGGAAAATACCCGTGAAAGGAGAATCGACACACACCACCTCTTTGTCGATTTCAAAGCTGCTTTCGACAGCACGAAAAGGAGCTACCTTTATGCCGCGATGTCTGAATTTGGTATCCCCGCAAAACTAATACGGCTGTGTAAACTGACGTTGAGCAACACCAAAAGCTCCCTCAGGATCGGGAAGGACCTCTCCGAGCCGCTCGATACCAAACGAGGTTTCAGACAAGGCGACTCCCTATCGTGCGACTTCTTCAATCTGCTGCCGGAAAAAATAATTCGAGCTGCAGAACTTAATCGAGCAGGTACAATCTTTTATAAGAGTGTACAGCTGCTGGCGTATGCCGATGATATTGATATCATCGGCCTCAACATCCGCGCCGTTAGTTCTGCTTTCTCCAGACTGGACAAGGAAGCAAAGCAAATGGGTCTGGCAGTGAACGAGGGCAAGACGAAATGTCTCCTGTCATCAAACAAACAGTCGTCGCACTCGCGACTTGACTCTCACGTCACTGTTGACAGTCATAACTTTGAAGTTGTAGATAGTTTCGTATATTTGGGAACCAGCATAAGCACCACCAATAATGTCAGCCTGGAAATTCAACACAAGATGACTCTTGCCAACAGGTGCTACTTCGGACTGAGTAGGCAATTGAGAAGTAAGGTTCTCTCTCGACGAACAAAGACCAAATTCTACAAGTCACTCATAATTCCCGTCCTGCTGTATGGTGCAGAGGCTTGGACGATGACAACAACTGATGAGTTGACGTTGCGCGTTTTCGAGAGAAAGGTTCTGCGAAAGATTTACGGTCCTTTGCGCGTTAGCCACGGCGAATATCGCGTTCGATGGAACGATGAGCTGTATGAGATATATGACGACATTGACATAGTTCAGAGAATTAAAAGACAGCGGCTATACTGGCGAGGTCATGTTGTCCGAATGGACGAAAAAATGGGAAGCAGAGGAAGAGGAAGACCTCAACTCCGTTGGAAGGACCAGGTGGAGAAGGAAATGGCTACGCTTGGAATATCCAATTGGTGCCACGTAGCGAAAAGAAGAAACGACTGGCGCGCTGTTGTTAACTCGGCTATAATCGCGCAAGCGGTGTCTACGCCAATTAAGAAGAAGAAGAAGATGGGGGTTATTTAATTTCAACTGGTAGTAGCAAAAGCTAGTAGGAAAAGTCTCACCAAGAGTACTCATGCTAGGTTTAAAGAGTAATCTCACAAATAAAGCTAAGAAACTAAAAATTATAGACTGGCGCCCCAAAACATAAAAAAATCACCAAAGAATAATTATACGGGCCCGGAAAATTTTAAAATAAAAACAATTACAACGGTTAAATTCAATTTTCTATTCAATTTTAAAAGATTTCTTGTTTTTATCAACTTATTCTAAAACATTTATTTAGAAATCTATTTTATTTCTTCTGGAACTGCAACTGTTCCTCTGCTTCCACAATTCCAGGGACTGAATTTATTGCATCTGACAATAAGAAAGATTTGAAAAGTTCTGTCAGAAAAGAAGTTCAGTCGAATTGCAATTAAATTCACTACACTATAATTAGTTGCCGATTGATTAATCGATTAAAATAATATATATATATATTTAATATTTAATTGCAATGAATTCAGCAAACCTACCAAACATAACACCGAACAAATTGTTTATTTATTTGAGACAGCTTCCTATTGAACTCCATCGATATTGTACGTTAAAGTTTTTTCCATCGATTGAACTCCATATATGTACATATCGATATTGTATTTTTTCAATAGCCTTTTTTACTTCGCAACAATGTTGCTAACGAGAGTATTTAGTTTTGTTTAAGTCAGATATAGGGTTATAATACCAAAGTTTCAATCCGGATGTCTGTTTCCGTCCAATGTTTCGTCAGCATTTAACTTGAGTAAAATTGAGATATCATGATGAAACTTGGTACACGTATTCCTTGGCTCCATAAGAAGGTTAAGTTCGAAGATGGGCAAAATCGGATCCGTGATATGGC
Organism: Bactrocera neohumeralis; assembly: GCF_024586455.1. Taxonomy (NCBI): domain Eukaryota; kingdom Metazoa; phylum Arthropoda; class Insecta; order Diptera; family Tephritidae; genus Bactrocera; species Bactrocera neohumeralis. Next base: position 54,200,672 of record NC_065923.1, read on the forward strand.
GGAAACCGAAAACAATGTCATTCAATTAATACAAACGTCAGGTATTTCCATATACAGTTCAAAAATGGAAGAAATCGGATAATAACCACGCCCACCTCCCATACAAAGGTTATGTTCAAAATCACTTTAACAAAAAACGTCAGCATTGATATACATATATATATCTGAAACTACAGACCGATTTCAATGAAATTCGGTATATAAGTATTTTTTAACACCCTGATGACATTACGAAATTTAGCACGCCTTCTTCAATTTATTTTGAATTCCATCTGATGCCTTTTTATATATAAACATTAGGAACCAATGATGATAGCGGAATAAAACTTTACACAAATACGGTATTTGAAAAATATGTAAATGACGGATTGAAATCTCGATTTCACTTTACCATGCGAGAGTATAAAATGTTCGGTGACACCCGAACTTAGCCCTTCGATTTACTTGTTTTTGACGTTTTTGAGTCATGTCAAGTATTCATATTAGTTTTCTTTAGTATTGTTTGGCATTTCATTATGGAAACGCCTGAACAACGTTTACGAATCGCTCAACTTTATTACGAAATTTCACATTCTGTAAAGAACGTGTTTTGCGGGCTCCGCTCAACTTGTGGCCAACTTGAGACCCTGCATTCATTGTTGGATAATATTCGACCGAATATACCACGTCCAGCACGCAGGGAAGAGAGTGTCCACGATCTGACGTATGGAATGACTTGGCGCATTTTACGTCAATATCTTAAATTGAAAGCGTACAAAATGCAGCTTGTGCAACCTTCTCAAGCGACATCGATTCGCTCTATGGACTCTTGAATCCATAGGTAATCTTCTGAGAAGATCCGACGTTTTCGAGCCAAATTTTGTTCACCAATGAGGCCCATTTCTGGCTCCATAGCTATGTAAACAAGCAAAATTGCCCATTTGGTGTGGTTTGTGGACCTTTAGAATCATCAGATCATATTTCTTCAAAAATGATGGCGGTGAGAATGTAACCGTCAATGGCGAAAGTTACCGCGCCATGATAACCGACTAGAAAGAACACTTCGATGAAAAGATAATTTCACGTTTAGGGCCAATCGATTGGAGAGATAATCTTCAAAAAATAAATGCCAAATAATGTCCTTTCGATTACATTTGGATCCGTGCTTTGAAGACTCGGAAACAAACAGTGATCAAAGTTTTGTTTTTGTCAACTTCGCTTATGCGCTTTTCACAAAATAACAAAAACAAATGCGATACGAACCGTTATTTTTCGCTTACGATTTCATACGCATAAATTGTTCCCTAGGTGTTTCGGCGTTCGCTTATCATAAGGTCACTCAGGTAAGTACCCATGTAGATCCAGTTGTTAGACTTTCGTTTACCATAGGATCAGTATAGTGAGCACTTACATATGTATGTAGTAAGCAGCGGATACATCGAGTAACAAGTTAAATATAAGAAATGCAAATATCAAAAAACAATACATTCAAAACTATAGGGAAGAAGTTCGTAATCTGGGCCCTTGAAACCATCGAAATTAGCCTAGATATCCAGTGCAACAAAAACGAACATTTTTTAGAGCCGTGTAATGATGATAAATATTCAGCTATTATTACTCGTATTTGCTTTTTTTTGAGGATCCGCCTTTTTAGCATCTATCATATAAGCTTGACCGAGAAATTTTATACACCATTGAAATAGTTAGGCGGTAATTTGGGGGCGCACTTGGAAAAAGTCGAAATTACATGTTTGCTTATGAGTTTCTGTCTAGAAAAATTGCCTTGTTAATAAAGACAAACTTGATTCGAAATATACTATAAAGATCTTCTTCTTTCTTCTTAATTGGCGTAGACACCGCTTACGCGATTATAGCCGAGTTAACAACAGCGCGCCAGTCGTTTCTTCTTTTCGCTACGTGGCGCCAATTGGATATTCCAAGCGTAGCCAGATCCTTCTCCACTTGGTCCTTCCAACGGAGTGGAGGTCTTCCTCTTCCTCTGCTTCCCCCGGCGAGTACTGCGTCGAATACTTTCAGAGCTGGAGTGTTTTCGTCCATTCGGACAACATGACCTAGCCAGCGTAGCCGCTGTAGGATCCCTTCAGCTTATAGACCATTATCAATCCATGTACACGCCTTCCTTTACTCTACTTGTAGACTTAGAGAGATATGATATTGCAACGTTGAGTTTAAATTATGTTTTATTGCCTTGTTCTGTTGTACTCAAATTATTTTTACCCTATTTTGGTTATACGTGATACCCCTCAAAAATTATATTACATTCATCACTACTCCCGCTGCTGATGCTGACTTCGTATAAAATATTTTTGTAATAACGATTTGCTGACAGCTGGACTTATTATTACGAGTATTTTTAGGGTTTAGATGCAGGACTTATTTATATAATTTAAAGAGGTTTACAAGGAATAATTAAAAATGTATGTACGTATTGTCAGTTTATATGCAAGTAATTTTAATTATTATTTTTTTTTTCGTGTTACGTCACACAGAAAGTGGATTATTAGCAGCTCTCAGAGGGCCAAAATTCACGACGTCACTAGTTTCGCCATTATGATTTCGTTATGACTGCTCGTGTAGTTACACACATTTGAAACTATACTATATAAGTAAGTATCTCAAGTTCTCTGATTTACCTACGCCTAAATGCTGTTCTTAATCAGCCTAACGGTATATGGCTGTCGGCATTGACGTCATAAGCTGCGAAATTTCCCAAAATACATTAATTGTGTACACATGTTTGTATATAAGCAGTGGGCGTAAAGAGAATATGACGAGCGACCGATTGATACCTCCCATGCTCTGTGAATTTGTACTCACATTTCATGCTCTTCTTTTTGGAAACGCTTTGTCTTATTATGCGTAGGCGTAAGCATGCTAATAATAGTTTTGATAATGCAGCGCGAGACAGTGTACTTAGTATGAAATTTGAAGGACATGGTCCAGCTGTTGATATGGTTAATGTGATGGCACTTACGCTGGTAACAAACTTAAGCGGAAAAGTGATGAGTCAAATATTTATACACATTTATAACGGGATTCTGTAACCAGTCTCTAGTCTCTATTTGAGACGTACTGAATAGAGATCATCATAGATATTAATCGATTGTCGTTCAGCATAGGGTTTGTTAGAATAAAATATAATAAAATCATACTACATGGACCAATATTAATCACTTCGGTACGGCGCCTATCGGCCACAAAATTTTGCCCACGCGCTGCCTCGTTCGTCGATAGATCTGTGGTGAGATAATAAAACGGTTGCAGAACCGTATTGCTCGATGAATATAATGAAACTGGAATTATGCTAGTGAACACTGCGCAACTGTAGAGATAAGATAAAGTTCCTCGCTATCTACTATAGTCGACGCTCGGCCGTGCGCGCTCATGTCATGTCATGGCTGTGTAGGGTGGTTAACGCTAAAATGTTCGAAGTAAGTCTAAATGTTCGAAGTAAGTATAATGTGGAGTCCACATATTCGGTATCTGGAGTTTTGAAAAGTTGTAGTCTGTAGGCCGATTTTGACAATTTATAGTTATCACTTACTTTAAAATAAAGGAGGTGTGTGTCGATTCTCTTCTCATTTAATTTCTCACGGGTCTTTTCCAAGATTTGGCGCATGGTGAATATCTGGTCGGTTGTTGATTTGCCAAGGTCTAAAGCCACACTGATAAGGCCCAATCAGTTTATTGACGATGGGCTTAGCCTTTCACACAATACGCTCGAGAGAATCTTATATGCGATGTTTAGGAGACTTATACCAAGGTAGTTGGCGCAGATTGTGGGGTCTCCCTTTTTTTGGATTGGACAGAGCACACTTAAATTTCAGTCGTTGGGCATGCTTTCGTCCGACCATATTTTACAAAGGAGCTGATGCATGCTCCTTATCAATTCTTCGCCGCCTTATTTGAATATCTCGACCGGCAATCCAGCGGCCCCCGCCGTTTTATTGATCTTCAGACGGGTAATTTCTATTCGAACTACTTCACGGTCGGGCAATGGAATGTCTGCTTCGTCTTCGTCGTAGAGGGGAATCAGGATCACCATCTCCTAATATTAATGCCTTGCCTTGACGACGAACATGTCAATTCCACTTTTTGTTGTGATATTAAATATATCTGACGGATTCATCCTAAAAAAATGCCTGGTTCAGGAGCAAAATCAGTATGACTCATATTATAAGCATGTATGGATATACAAATTTTTACTTACATATTTCTTTCCATTTTTGAATTACTAAAATTTCAAAATGATTCTTACATGAATTTTGAACAAATGCTTCCGATTTAAAATATAATTTTTGTATTTATAATAAGTATCCTATTTCCTTACCTCAGTTCTAAGCTACCTCCCCACCAATTTTCCGTTTCAGCCGTTTTTGAGTTATAAATGGTGTAATGTTGTTTTATGGGCGTGGAAGTGGTCCGGTTATCATCTACAAACTCGAATTTATTTTTGTACTAAGGAACCTACATATCAAGTTTCATCAAGATATCTCAATTTTTACTCAAGCTAGAGCTACACGGACGGACAGAGAGACAGTCAACCGGATCTCATCACCCTGATCATTTATACATATGTATGTATATACATATGTATATGACCATATATATAAAATTTGCTGACTTTCAGTTAGTATTTTGTTGCTTAACCCTTATACTTTAATATGACTTCACTGTGAATCGGCGTTATCAGACTCTGACAGCATACCGCTGGTGTTATTTGCCATGCCGTCCTTATTTTATCAAAACGAACATTCATATTTGGGATATTTTTGGTACTAACGGCTTTTTTAACATCACGCCAGAGATGTTCAAGTCTACGCTGGACGATGACAACTCCAAAACATTGATGGAATATTCTTCAAAACACTTTTGTGTCAACTTCGTCGAATACTTCGGATCGTTATCTTATTGGAATTTCCATATAACAAAACAAATTTTCCTCAGCTCATCGCAATATGGCATTTTTTAGGATGTCGACGTATTGCCCCTTGTTTAAAACTCAATCAAGGGGCATCAATCTTATGGAGTGGACCAACATCATTCCAGGTAAAAAATCCTCTCAGCATTATTAATCCTTCACCATGCTTCACTACGCGCGAAACATAGTGAGGATCAAATTCTTGGTTGAATGGACGGGGAATATACCGCGACAACTGGAAGTCGCGCGAACCAAGCCCCCACAACCCCCTCGAGCAGGATCGACTGCGGAGAGGAGGGTGGTTTCACAAAAGTGGAATCGAGGGGCAAACGGAAAAGAAGACAACGAGGGAGCATCCCACGAACCCTGGAAGCAGGACGCCGAAGAGGTCACGATGACCCACGCAGAGCGGGCATGAGTGGTGCCACTCTCAAGTGGTACCTAAGATTTCTAGAAGACGGCATGACACCGGAGACAGCTGAGAAGCGGGCTCTGAGTAGGAGCAGGGGTAATAACCCTTCTCCTAATAATGCACGACGCGCAGGTGCCAACGCATCGTCTACAACAAGACGCAGGAATCGGAAGCATCGCCGGGCAAAAGCAGCCTCGTCATAGGGACGGAGCAACGTAAGGCCAGCAGATCAGGAGGCACCCAGTCGGTCAGAAAAGAGAAAAAGCGGCCAAATAACTCCTCAGGAGCCACCAATGTCGAAGAGAATCAGGGTAGACAAACCAAGCTAGTGGGAAACGCTCCAACCCTAACCCGCCGCCGGCGAGAACCGTAAGCCGCAAATATTCGGAGTCCGTCAGAAGCATCCGGCGGAGGCCCTGGGATCTGAAGAACAGACGGCTCTGCAAGACGGCCTGGTAAATGCCCTATTCATCGGCGATGGATACACCAGCTCCTTTACCGGTATCAACTTCAAGGGAGGTATGCTGCTGGTCGACTGTCAGGATGAGGAGTCGGCCACCTGGTTAACGGCAGTCACGCCAAGGCTAGAGGGCTGGAAGGGTCCGCTCCTGTGTGTAAAGAGAGGTGAAGAAATACCACAAGTGCACAACATGACGGTATTCTTTCCCCGAAGTGCGGACGACTTCGTGCTTGGTTTAGTAAAGAACCAAAACCTCGGTTTAAGTACCTCAGCGTGGAAGGTCGTAGCGAGCAAAGTGAGGGGACAGAGTGGAACCTCAACATAACAGCAGATAACGAATCCTACAAATACAGAAAACAGAAGGGATTCCGGCTGAACTTCCGTTTCAGCAAAGTAGTGATGGGGCCATGGAGGCCCAAAGCAACGCCAACGGCTAGCAAGGATCCTACGGCGGGGTTGACCGTAGTACCGACTCTACCCGTAGCCAGCTCAGCAGGATGCAACTATCGCTGTGGTTGCGGAAGAGCGACACGAGTCCCACAACGGCACCATCTCGGCTGGGCAGGTTGTAACCACTGCCGCCGATGAGAGTAGGAGCAATGAGCTCCTCAACGAGCAGGAAGGTACGCTGCCATCCACCCAAGAGCTTCTGGAAGGGCTGGAAATGCAGGTTGATGAAGATGGCGAGGACGAGGACCTGTCTCTCATCGAGCCGATACTTTAAGCTCCAGCACCGACATAGAAGTTACCCAGGTGAACCTACATCACACATCGGCAGCCTCAGCTGTCATCGTGAAAAGGTTCCTATCGGATAACCTGGGCATCCTCTTAATCCAAGAACCATGGGTGTACAAAGGAGAGGTAAGAGGCCTCAATTCAAGGAAAAACAAGGTAATCTGGGATCTCTCTAGCGAGAGACCCCGTTCTTGTGTAGTCGTTAGGACCAGCGGTACAAGTGAAGGACAGGAAAGGCTCAGACTTCGTCCTCGCATCCGCCTACTTTCCAGAAGAGTCGGCTACAGAACCCCACCCCCCTCCCCTCCTCAAAACTCAGTCTGGTGGAGTACTGCAAAACAAACAAACTCACCCTGACTCTAGGATGCGATGCCAACGCGCATCACACATCTGCAACGAGCCAGCAGAATAGAACAGAAGAAGGAATAGAAGGAAATGAGAGGGCTGACGAACTGATCCGCTGTGCGGCAGCTTCCAAGATGATGGGACCAGAACCATGCATAGCGGTATGGTCCCACACTTTTAAGGAGCTGCTCCGCACGGAGGAGAGAATGGAGAGAGAACGGCGTTGGCAGCAGGCAGCAAGTATGCGCCATGCCAAGCTGCTTCTAGGGGGTACAACCTCTCAAGGTTACCCCGAGACAAATTCCGCCTTCTCGTCGCGATCTACACAGGGCACTGCAAGCTCAGGAAGCACTTGTCCAACATGGGCATAGTCTCCTGTGCTAACTGCCGGTTCTGCGACCTGGAACAGGAAACACCAGCACACCTAATTCTGGATTGCACAGCGATCTGCAGAAGAAGACTTAAGGCCCTGGGTTCCATATACATTAGCACATCACATCACCTCAATAGCGCCCGGCAAACTCCTGGAACTATTCAGGCTGCTGGAACTTTGGGAAGACATGTGATATAGGAGAGCGCACAATAGACCCTAGTCGCGGTGCATTACCTCATTAATAATCTAATCTATTCTATTCTATTCTATGCGCCGTTTTAGCCAGAAGTACTTTCCTGCGTGCTGCCCTGCCGTGAAGTCCAAATACGTCCAAACATTGTGAAATTGCTTTCTTGGATATTTGAATTATATTCGTCTTGAATTTCACGTAGAATGTCAGTGGAACTCCTTTTTTTGGTTTCTTCGAGAGATAGTAATTATGCGGTATATTTCTGTTGAAGTTTTTCGGGATTTTTATAGTTTCAAAATTCTTTATATGCTTAAGGACATTAAAAAAAATATTTTTTGAGCATTTGACCGTATTCGAAATTTCTTTGCACATCTTTCCAGACCGACAAAGGTCAAAAATATAGCCGCGAAGGATAAATGTACAGCCACAGCGTTTCCTCATTAAAAAACTTGAATAATACATTTTAATCTATTTTAAACCACAACTTTGAAACACACCCTTACCAGAATTCAACAATATTATTAATAAAAATTAACACCTTGAGTAATTTTAATTCTTTAAACAACTGTTTCTAATTAGCTGTCGCACTTAATTCACCTTCCATATCGTAACGAATTTACTATTTGGGAAAAATTAACAACAATTTCAACTGCACAACTACAAAACTGAACGAATTTAGTAGTAAATAGAGTAACACAAACAATGCAAGGCCTTTAGGAATGTAAATAACGGTATATCAAAAGATTTTATTTTACTACTGGACCATACTAAAAGGGAGCGTCAAGCAGTTACATGCGAACACTTTCCGGCAAACCCCTTCTGTTTAATAAAACAGTTATCAAGATTGTATATAATAAGTAAGCAAAGGCAAAATTATTATTTTATACATACATACATAAATATATATATAACAACTTACCTCATTACATACATACTATATACTCTATATTTGCGTTTTGCTATTTGTCGCCCTATTATTCAACCTTCCTAAAGGTATGGAATATAAGTTTTCCTCAAATTTACTTCATTGAAGGGACACCTCATGAAGTACAGTCTCCTACCTACCTACCTACTATTTACATTGTCCTACTTTTATGCACATGAGTGTTAGTTCAAGTTTTTGCTCAATTTTATCTATTTTAGGTACAAAGATACTACGTTATTATGAGTAAAAGAATCACAGAGTTACTGTTGTCAGGAAAGGATTTTCTTTGAATTTCAATTCTATCACTTATTCATACACCGATATTTTCGGTCAGATATCAACGATAGGTACGGGGGTTCACATATTCGGTACATAGGGGTTTGAAGAGTTTTGGTTGGATTTGGGCATTTTTTGTTCATAATAATACACCCCAAAAGGTATTCGCCTGATATGGCTCCGTGCGACTTCTTTCTTTATGGAAAAATGCATTTGCCCATGAAAGGAAAGCGTTATGCAGACGTAGAGGCCATTCAAAAGGCTTGCACCGGCATATTGGCGGCCATACCGGCCAACGAGCTAAAACACTCGTTCGACATGCTTTTGGACCGTGCAAAAAGCTATATTGAAGCAGAAGGAGACTATTTTGAATAAAATAAATTGATTTTGCGAAAAAAACCATTTGTTCTGATTTTTTTTTAAAGTCCTGTATACTTTGGAACACACCTTGTATTTATTTATCTACGTACTTAGCGTGGCGCCGCCCACTTATGGACCAAAATCCATATCTTAGGAACTACTAGACCGAATAAAATTCGGTATATAATATTTTCTTAACACCTTGATGACATGTACGAAATATGGGTGAAATCGGTTCACACCCACGCCTTCTTCCAATATAACGCTATTTTGAATTCCATCTGATGCCTTCTCTGTATAATATATACATTAGGAAATGAAAATACAGTTCAATACTCAAAGTACACAAATTAATCTTGGTCTCTGATGTATATACATACATTTACTTTCAATTTGTTAACTACGTATTTATTTTTAATATGTGCATATGTATATACATATATTTTATGGTATATATGGGTGATATAGGCCTACTGGAGAACCGAGCACCCAAAAATAATATCGGTAACGCGCTATTTGCATACCTCAGCGGTAGTGTGAAAATTGCAAAATACCCAAAAGTTATTTATAAAATGCCCAATCTAACATTTTTCAGCAATGGCATCATTGGCGTCGAGAGCAGACTATACTTCTCAGTTGACTACTCAGTCCGAAGTAGCACCTGTTGGCAAGAGTTATTCTGCGTTGGATTTCGAGGCTGACATTGTATGTGGTATTAATATTGGTTCCAAGATAGATGAAATTATCTACGAATTCGAAGTTATGATCTTCAACAGTATCATGGTAGCCAAGTCGCGAGTGCGTGTGTTTTCTCTGTTTGTTTTGATGATATTTCGTCTTGGCCTCATTCACTACCAGACCCATTTGCTTAGCTTCCTTATCCAGTCGGGAGAAAGCAGAACTAACGGCGCGGGTGTTAAGGCCAATCGTGTTAATATCATCGGCGTACGCCTGCAGCTGTACACTCTTATAGAAGATTGTAACCATCAGAATTATTTTCTCCGAGAGCAGAATGAAGAAGTCACACGATAGGGAGTTGCTCACGATAGGTATTGCTCAACGTCAGCTTACACAGGCGTATTAGTTTTGCTGAGATACCAAATTCAAACATCGCGGCATAAAGGCAGTTCCCTTTCGTGCTGTCAAAAGAAGCTATGAAATCGAAGAAAAGGTGGTGTGTGACGATTCTCTTTTCACGGGGCTTTTCCAAGATTTAACGCATGGTGAATATCTGGTCGGTTTTTCATTTTCCACATGTAAAGCCACACTGATAAGGTCCAATCAGTTTATTGACGGTGGGCTTTAATCTTTCACACAATACGCTCGATGGAACTTTATATGCGATGTTGTGGAGGCTTATCCCACGGTAGTTGGCGCAGATTGTGTGGTCTTCTTTTCTTTGAATTGGGCAGAGCACACTTAAATTCCAATCGTTGGGCATGCTTTCGTCCGACCATATTTTACAAAGAAGCTGATGCATGCTCCTTATCAGTTCTTCGCCGCCGTGTTTGAATATCTCGGCCGGTAATCCACCGGCCCCCGCCGCTTTGTTGTTCTTCAGGCGGGTAATTGCTATTCGAACTTCTTCATGGTCGAGCAATGGAACGTCTGCTCCATCGTCATCGATTGGGGGAAATTAATTATAAAATATCAAATTATCAATTAACGAACTTACCTCTTTAAAATCCAAAATAAACTGCACTTTTCGTTTCCTTCTTCTTGAAAAATTGGGTATTCGTCTTTCCTATTCTAGCAAGTTAACATTGCAATATGTTTAGAATGTCCATAGTTTTCTCTATCTTACTTACGTATTCTTCCATTTAATTGAAAATTCCAGAAAATGTAACAGTGATAGTAAACACCTGAAAATCTTTCAATGTGTTTGTGCAATCTGTTACCTCCGTTTTGCAGGGAAGTGTCGTGAAAAGGAAGACAGAAAAACTATACTAGGTTTGCCGGACTCTTTTCCTGCGTATGAACGCACATAGCGACACCAAATGACACTTTGTCAATGTAAACGCCACCTAAGTAAAAAATTTGTAAATAAAATTAAATGTATAAATAACTCTGATTTAGTAATAAACGCTGGATATTTTGATCCAATACTCCAAAGAAATAAGACGTTCCATTTTTAATCTTCGCGTTAGCGGTTAAATAATATATGTATATTTATAATATCCTCATGACCTCATGACGAGGATATTATATGTGCATATGTATGTGCGATCGCTTGGTCTTTTCAGATGTTATCAAAACTTTTTCAGAACAAAGCCAATAAATTCGTATGTACATATACGAAAATATATAACTTATCAATTTTTCAATGTAGGTACATACATGTGAAATTACAAAAACCCTTACCTTATTATATCTTACAAAGGTTTTATGGAATCCATCATGAAATAGATAAATTTGAACATATGTTTGTATATGTGGCGTTAAGGTGTTAATAGGTAAAACACTAGGTAAATGTTCAGGAGAGCGGCTTTTCCGAAAATGTGCACCAATTTTCACGGGAAATGTTTTAAAATGCTCGTTTTTAATTCTACTTTACGAAAATGTAAAAATAATATTTTCTTTGTTTTAATAAAAAAAAACATCGTATTTCCCGAAATTAAAAATTCACTTTTACACTTAACACGTCTTTAGATGTTGAAAATATATTTTCTATCAATTATATACACGTAATTATTGATGTTGTTTAGTTAATCAATAAGAGAAATTGGTTTTTATGTTATTTTTATAAAAATATGAAAAACTTCACAATCACTTCACTTCAACGAAAATGGAAATGGAAATGGATAATGAAAAAAAAAATATTTTTTTACAGATTTAAAAATATAATTTCAATCATTCAAACAAAACTTAAAAATATAATTTTTATCATTCAACCGAATGTGGGTCGTATATGCTCCTATTGCGGTTTTCAACCCGACTTGGTCGAATTGAAGTTAAGGCAATTCAACTGCAGATCAACCAAATTATTTTTCGGTATTGCGAACTTCAACTAAGTTCAGTCGAAGTATGATTGGCGTTGCCAACCTAAGAAAGGGAAATTTGACAGATAGTGAAACAGGTAAAATTTTTTAGACGACATATTTAAACAATTGAATTCAGTTGTCGCTCGCGAAAAAGTGAATAGACATTAAGATAAATAAAAAATGGATATAAGTTTTGATTTATATTACAATGACCAAAAAATTGGGGGCAAAATTTATGTGCTACGTATACGAAAAAGCCTTCGTGATCACTCAAATCCTTTGGAGCTTCCAAATGCAAAGTAAGCCATAGTTTTTTCACAATTGCGTGGCTTTTTATTAATATTTGTTGCAGATTCATAAGTTATTTTCGATTAAATGAAGAAGCATTTTGTTTTTTACTGAATGAGATGAAAGAACATTTCCACAAACGTGGAGCATACCTCCAATATTAAAATTATGCGCAACTCTGCGTTTCCTTGCTGACGGTGGGTATCAAAAATGCAGTGGAAATGATTTTAACATTGTAATCTTCTTTAGTAATTAAAGAGGTTCTAAATATAATGGAACAACGTATTTGTGCCCAATGGATTAAAATTCAAATGACTGAGGAGGAGCAAAACGCTTCAGAAGTTTCATTTTATTCAAAAAGTGCTTTCCCGGGAGTAGTTGGTTGCATCGACGGGACTCGTGTTCGCATAATTTCACCAAGAAAAGAAGTGCAACATCTTTATCTTAACAGAAAGGGCTACTACAGTTTAAACGTGATGATTGTATGTATAAAATCTGAATTATTATAGAAACGAAATGGTATAATTTCTTAAAATTTTTAGCTTTGTGATTATAAAATGTCTATTCGGTACGTGGATGCTAGGCATGCAGGCGCAAATCATGACTCTTTTGTTTTCAATGTTAGCGATTTGAAAGTGCATTTACAGAATAACACTTGGATCTTGGGTAAGACTTTATCGTATTTACTGCTAAATAATTGGAGTAATGTAATTTCTTAGGCGACGCTGGCTATCCTCTGCACAAATTTTTAATGACGCCTTATCGCTTGGCGGAAGCTTCTTCACCCCAAGCACGCTACAATACAGTACACTCAAAGGCCCGGATTATTGTAGGGCGGACAATTGGTGTACTCAAGAGTAGATTTCAATGTCTTTTATCTGTACGAGGTTTACATTACACTCCCGAAAAGGCTACGCAAATTGTGAATGCTTGTTGCGCATTGCAAAATATTTGCCAACACTTTCAAGTGGAATCTCCGGAAGAAATACCATCTACTTCAAATACTACAATGACCAATGATGTTTTGGACATAGAAAGGGAAGAAGGATACGGCTCGAATAATTCGCAATAATATTATGACTTCCCTATAAATAATTAAAATACTAAATTTTATTTATTATTTCTAATATTTCTAATGTGCTATTTATTCAGGCATGTATTTTTTTTATTTAAATAAATTCATTAAATAACAATATCACTTCATTTTTTAATGTAAACTTAACAAAAACAAAAATATAAAATATCACTTCATTCCAGAATAATTAAAAATAAAATAAAAAATATATTACTTTGTGTGTTAAATAACCAAAAATAAAAAATAAAATCTTTGCAAAGGTTTTAATTTAGCAATTTTGAGGCGCTGCACTTCAATTTGAATTTGTTTCCAAATTGTGGCTTTCCTCTTCCTACTTCTGGAAACTTCTCCATTAATTCCACCAATTTTTCGAATTGCTTTTTTGTTGTAACTTTATTTTTTCTAAAAATTTATAAAAACTATTAATTAAAATTAATTTAACATTAATTAAAATAGTTATTTTACCCGTCCTCCATTTTTCTTTAATATTTTTTTGTATTTCACTGCACGAATGTTGAACTTCAACTCCTATTAAGCAGTTGAAACTTATTTATATACTAGTCAACCCCACTTGTACAGTGTTGAAAACCGCAATACCAAAAAAAGTTGAAGTTCGATCATACTTTAACCGCAATTTTTTTTGACGGATTGAGTTGAAGTTCGCAATGCTGAATTTTTAAACTTCGACTGAAATGCAGTTGGGTTGAAAACCGCAATAGGGGCATAAATGAGAATTACGTTTAAAAAAAACTGTGTATATTATTCGCTTGAGTATAAAATCTTAAATTTACTGTTATCTACATACATATATCAATTTGGATTCGCTGTATATGACATTGAGATATTTTATAAAAATTAAGGTAAATATATAATTTAGGTCTGGCAACGAAGGAGGACAGGAAAACGTTCAATGTTATTCATGTATATGCGTTACAGGAAAATTTTCATTCGTCGCTTGCGTGTTTAAGTTTGGATTAGCATGGAGCTATTTTATAAAAATTAAGGTAAATATATAATTTAGGTCCCCCAACGAAGGAGAACGCGTAAATGAAATGATGAGTGGAATTTCAACACACTTTGCACACATTATTAAATTTAAAAAAATAACCCTAAATGGTCCAACACCGGTATGTACCAGGTTTTTTTTTTGGCGTAGATCCCCGTTGTGTGTTGGCAGCATTAGGCCGCGCTTCAAAAAAATAACCCTGGTCGGACCGACCGGTCGGTTGGCCGAAGCCGCCAACACACAAAGGAGTTCAACACAAAGAACATGTGCAAAGTGTGTTAATTTTTTGTAAAAATCAATTTACTTTCCATTCACGAAATACTCATCTTTGCGTCAAAATAAAACGATTTAGTATATTCTAATATTATATTAAGTTTACTTTTTTATAAACAGAACATGTCTGACATGCCCATTAGCAGTTGTTCTGGGGTGACGTCGACTTGCGGAGCATCATCAAATACAGTGATGAAGAGTTGCGGAATTTTCTGTCCGAACACAACATAGTTTTGGCCAAAAAAATATGCCCAACATGCAACGAGACGTGCACGTTAAGTCCCGATTCTTTTTGGCGTTGCCAACGCAGAAAAAAGTTTCAAATGGCAAACAGAATATACAAAGTCAGACGCTGCTCATTTAAGCAAAGTTTATATAAGAATACGTTCTCTGACAAAACAAAATTGTCAACTCGCGACATACATATGTATGTGACTTTATAGTTTTTTTTTATAACGACAAATTCACCTAGAAATACATTTTTGTCGAACGTGTTGCATTTTGGGAATGCGACATTGGTAGACTGGAGTTCTTTTGTTAGGGAAGTGTTGATCGAATGAGTGCTCAACAACAGTTCCGAAAAATTAGGGGGGGAAATACAATTGTAGAAATCGACGAGGCCAAAATGGGAAAGCGAAAATACAACCGAGGTAGAATGGTTGAAGGACAGTGGGTTTTTGGCGGTTTTGAACGCGGTAGTAAACAATTTTTTTTAGCAGCTGTTTAAAGTCGTTCAAAAAATTCACTGCTTAAAATAATCAGACAAAAAATTTTACCCGGAACCACCATCACTTCCGATTGTTGGAAGGGATACGATTGTCTTAATGACAAGGGTTTTCGTTATTTAACCGTAAATCTCGTACAATTTTGTAGGCCCCGACAGTGGTGCACACACACAAAACATAGAAAGGATATGGCGTGAAGTTCGTGCAAATATACCACGGTACAGGCGAAAAGAGTCGCATTTTCCAGGGTATTTAGCCGATTTATTTTTAAGCGTAGATTTTCTAGTCATGGTGAAAGAATCCATGGAATTTTTGAAACTGTAGGGAAATTATTACCCCTATTGCGGTTTTCAACCCAACTGCATTTCAGTCGAAGTTTAAAAATTCAGTATTGCCAATTTCAACTCAATCCGTTAAGAAAAATTGCGGTTGAAGTATGGTCGAACTTCAACTTTTTTTGGTATTGCGGTTTTCAACTCTGTACAAGTGGGATTGACTAGTAAATAAATTTCAACATTCGTGCAGTGAAATACAAAAAAATATTAAAGAAAAATGGAGGACGGGTAAAATAACTATTTTAATTAATGTTAAATTAATTTTAATTAATATTTTTTATAAATTTTTAGAAAAAATAAAGTTACAACAAAAAAGCAATTCGAAAAATTGGTGGAATTAATGGAGAAGTTTCCAGAAGTAGGAAGAGGAAAGCAATTTGGGAACAATAAATTCAAAACCAAAGAATTGTGGGAGGGTGTGGCACTGCAGTTAAATTGTTTAGAGCCACCAAGCAGAACTGCCTACGAATGGGGACGAGTAAGTTATGGTTATGACATTAAAAATACTAACTAAAAATAAAATTTGTTTGTTAGGTGTGGATTCACTATAAGGCAAATCTAAAGAAAAAACTTGCCAACAACAGGAATAACTACCTTGCGACTGGTGGTGGACCGCTGAGCCCAGTGGAGTAGAGCGTGGTCCAGCTTATTCAATTAAGGGAAGCAGTTGCACCAAGTGGGCTAGCATTTGGTGTGGAGAATATACCTCCTACTGTCGCCGATGTGCCCCTTGAACGCTGGTCATTGTCCACTCCAGTTGTGCAGGAACGCCCGACTCCTTCCAGGAGAGTTCAGTCAAGGAGGGCAAACAATTGTATGGAGTCGGAAAGGCTGCAACTCCTTTCAACCCAGGCTGAAACGCAACAGCAAATTAAAAAAAAAAATTGACAGTTGGAGAAAACTGTACATAAGTCTTATACTCTCCAAAAAGAAGCTTTAGATGTAAAAAAAGGAAAATGGAGAAAGAAAAGCAAACGAGGCGCATGAACTCCACGCACTTAAAATTGAGGTGCAGCGCCTAAAAATTGCTAAATTAAATTCTTCGCAAAGATTTTAATTTTTTTTGGTTATTTAACATACGAAGTAATATTTTTTTATTTTATTTTTAATTATTCTGGAATGAAGTGATATTTTATATTTTTGTACCATAGTTTAAGTTTATATTAAAAAATGAAGTGATATTGTTATTTAATGAATTTATTTAAATAAAATTTGTATATATGCCTGAATAAATAGTGCATTAGAAATAATAAATGAAATTTAGTATTTTAATTATTTATGGGGAAGTCATAATATTATTGCGAATTATTCGAGCCGTATCCTCTTCTTCCCTTTCTATGTCCAAAACATCATTGGTCATTGTAGTATTTGAAGTAGATGGTATTTCTTCCGGAGATTCCACTTGAAAGTGTTGGCAAATATTGTGCAATGCGCAACAAGCATTCACAATTTGCGTAGCCTTTTCGGGAGTGTAATGTAAACCTCGTACAGATAAAAGACATCGAAATCTACTCTTGAGTACACCAATTGTCCGCTCTACAATATTCCGGGCCTTTGAGTGCTCTCCTGAACATTTACCAAACACTATTTAACCAGCTACTTAATTTAATTATCTTTATTTACTTACAAGTAAATCCGACATAGAATTATATTTTGCATACGAATATAAATGTTTTCAGTTAAGCGCAATAGAACACGTGTGACCTTGTCCGATGATCAAAAGGAATAGGATAGATAAAGGAATAGGACGAATTAGAGAAGCTAATGTGTGTTGATCAATATTGACGGCATTAAATATTTTAGTTTGCTGAATACAGTCTTACCAGATGAAAGTTACAATATTAGAAATAGTTAATAAGTGGATCTATAACAATTTGAAGAGATGCTAAACGCTACAATACTCCCCCTCAAAAACAAATTAAAGTTTTTAGGAAGAATTTTAATTTTTATACATTAATTTGGAATATAGGCGTTCTTATTACTAAATCTAACTCCAAAAGAAGTACTACGATGAGTTTTCTCGGCTGCTGTGAAGAATTCTAGTTCGTTTACGTCGCTGTCGACTACGTATACTGGTTTAACCGTGCGATTCTGCAACTTGAGACAGTCTCAAGTCTCTAAATTTGAGATTTTAAGTTAGAGACAATTTTTGAGACTTGAGATGATATTGCTATTCTGTAAGTGACAGTCACAAAATCTATTACATTTCATTATTCAGAGATGTTTTTACACTTGAATGAAAATAAATATGTCGATAACAAATATTAAATTTTCTATAACATAGTCAAAAAACATAATTATCAATGAAAATAAAAATATATGTTGACTTTGTTTCATAATATTTACGAAATTTATGTAAAATTGATTTATTTTTAACCTTTTCGTGTTTGAGTTGCTTACAAAATATAAAGAAACGACAATCGATTAATATCTATGATGATCTCTATTCAGTATATTCAAAATGGCAGACAAGAGTTCTTTTTAGTTTTGTGACCTGCTAACTACCAGGTCTCAATATTTTGAGACTAACGCTAGAGACTGTTTAGTGAATAGTAACTAGTCTCAAATTGAGACTTTGCCTCAAAATGTCTCAAATAGAGACTAGAGACTGGTTACAGAATCCCGCTATAAGTCTATTCACTGAAATGGAGGTTGGGTTGCCCCGGTAGTCTATGACAAAATATTTGTTGTGACGAGCGATAACTTTGAACGGTCTTTCGTAGGGCGATGAGATTGAAATTTCTATATGATCATTTCGTACCAAAATATGAGAACAGGTGTTTAGGTCTTTAAAATAAAAAAAGAAATGTGGTGTCGTGGGACACCAGGTAGGAACGAAGTTCCTTCGGATAATGTAGAATCGATACAATTTGCAAAAAAAATTGTGCTTAATTTTATGTAGGTTGTCTTGATTTTTCTCTCAAATTTCGCTGATTAGTTTTTATTTAAGTACAGATAACGGATTTACTCTCACTTTTTTCAGTTAGGTCCCGCAGCAAAATCCCTATCTCCTCCAAGTCTGCCGTAAGGAACTGCCAATAATTCTTCGCTAAAATAAAAGTTAAATACTACATTTTGGGCATTATAATAAAAAAACTCAAACCATTAACCAACCTGCGCCAAAAAATATGCAACAATTCAACTTCCCATAAACGTACTTAGTGCAAGCACAATTCTCACCCAAAACTAATTTGCATACACAATCAGCCTTATCATGAATATTCGCGTGGAATAGTTCACCAGCGAAATATTTCGTTCACCCGAAATCGTTCACCTTACCATGAACGCAGAAAGATTTCGGGTGAACAGCATTTCACATCGAAATTTCGAATGTGAGATGACAGCTGTCAAAACGTCAAATAAAATATTAACAAAGAAACCAAATTGAACGCATTTTACTTTAGTGAAAAATTTAAAATGATTAATATAAATTTAAGGAGACTGCTGTTAGCAGATGAAAATGTGCAAGATCAAAGAGTCGCTCGTAGAAAGATTAGGGATGCTTCAAATCCGCTTGAATTGCAGGATCAATTGTAAATTTGTGTATAATTTGTAAATAATTTGTGATGCAAATAGTATACCAACTATTTGCTATTGTTCCTCTAGGTTTCAGAAATGTTATAGGACCAACAAAACAGCGTTTAAATATCTACTAGACATTACAACAAACAAAGCTTCAAACCCGATGAAATCTTTTGGAATACCCCCAATAGTGAAGTTGGCGGCTTCGCTGCGTTTCTTTGCAGAAGGAGGCTACCAAAAGGGTGTCGGTAGGGAATACGATGTGGGATTGTCACAGTCTGCCTTTAGTGCCACACTAGAAGAGATGCTTGACGTGTTCGAAGTGAATTTAT
This sequence comes from Bactrocera neohumeralis, assembly GCF_024586455.1. Classification (NCBI taxonomy): domain Eukaryota; kingdom Metazoa; phylum Arthropoda; class Insecta; order Diptera; family Tephritidae; genus Bactrocera; species Bactrocera neohumeralis. Next base: position 54,220,206 of record NC_065923.1, read on the forward strand.
GTCGTTTGTGGATAAAATGGATGAGTAACGAAGAAATGAGAAGTGCTGCTCTTAAATTTTATGAAAAGTATAAAATTCCGAGTGTTATGGGGTGTATTGATGGTACCCATATAAAAATTGTGGGACCAAAACACAATAAGCACTCATTTTATAATCGAAAAGGATACTTTAGTTTAAATGCTCTTGTTGTAAGTACTTTTGTTAAATTATATGTACATACTGTAGGTGTATAAATGCTTCAACACTTATAGGTTTGTGACCAAAAAATGAGGTTTCGATTTATTGATGCGTCGCATCCAGGAGCTTGTCACGACTCTTTAGTGTGGAACGTTTCGGAACTAAAGAGACATATTTGCAATAATCGCAGCAACTTTTGGATGTTAGGTAAATTAGTTTAAACAAATTTTATTTGTAACCATAAAAACATATTTTATGAATAGGCGACGCAGGATATCCTCTGGAATCCTTCTTATTAACACCTTATAGGACACCTGAAGAGGGAAGTGTAGAAGCAAAATTTAATTTAGCTCATTCTCGGTGCCGAAATATTATAGAACGTGCAATTGGGTTGCTTAAAAGCCGATGGAGATGTTTGCTTGGTGCTAGAGAACTTTATTACAGCCCACAGAAAGCAGCTAAAATATTCAATGTGTGCGTAATGTTACATAATTTATGCATTCATTTCAAAGATCAATTTGCTGATATCGTTGAGATACCTGATTGTGACGAAGAGGAATCTCTAGTGACTATGGAGGAGGACAACATAGATTTCGGAATGCAAAGAATGAGCGAAGCGCAAAGAATTAGGAACCAAATAGCTCACTCACTCCCTTAAAGCATTATTACTTCTTTCAATATCGTTTGTAGAAAAAACAAAACTAACTCCATTTTTCTGTAACGAAAAAACTATTTCTTCATTTCTTATAATCCTAATTCAATGAACATAAAATGTATTTCAAATAAAATAAAAAATTAATAAAATGTAATTCTGAATAAGTTATCTTTTCATCATTGAAAGCTTCATTTCTTCAATTTCTATTAACCTTCTTGTTTTTTCTAACTTTGCTTTAATTTCTCTTTTTCTCAAATTTTCTATTTCAATATTATGCCGCTTATTTTCTATCGTTTGATTTTTTAGTTCTTTTAATTCTTCTTCTTTTAAATTGTTTAAAATTGTGAAATTTTTATTCAACGCCCTTGTATTGTCTTCAATTCTCCTTATCCGTTTTAAGATTTCTTTTTGCACTTCTATTTCTTCTTCTAATATCACAGATGTGCCCTTTCTTTTAGAGGATGACGGCGCATCTTTAAGAAAGGGGTTCCTTTTTGGAGTTTGCTGTGGACTTTTGTTCACAATTGTTTCTGCGTCCAATTCACTCTCAGTTGTGCTTAGCGGCTGAAATCCGTGTGACACTATTCCTTCCAATCCCTCAACGCTATTTGTCATGCCAGTGATTGCTACAATAGTTTCCTCCGATGTTGACAGTTTATGATGCAGGTTTGGTCCCCCACCAGTGCCTCTAATTTGTTCCGCATTAAACGTCAACTTTTTGCGTACGTAACGCTTTTGGTCATTCCAAACCTTTAACAGATTTTTGTAATAATTATTTTAAAATTTTACTAGCCAGTGCTAATATGAAAATTACCCTTTTCCACTCAGACACCGTTTTAGTCGGAGGCCCAGCACTGTTCAAATCCGCGGCCGTTTCCTTCCATAACGCTTCTTGTCTGTCTTTTCCTTGTTTAGAGAAGCCAGCCGCTAAATCAGGATTTTCTGCCATTTTACTGAGCAAAATTTCAGATTGCGTTTTATTAATCGATTTTGACCTTAAAATAATTGTTTTTAAATTATATAAAAATAGGAATTTTTATCTAATTTTTATTGATACTTACATGATTCAAATATATTTCGCGCACAAAATTTTAACGAAAAATTTCACCAATAATTTGACAATTATTTCGCCGTTGATGCCGTTCACGATAGGGTGGAAATAATTCGAAGCGAACTGTTTCGCATGGTGAATATTCAAAATAGCATAGGTGAACGGCATAGGCGAAATGTGAATCATTCCACACGAAATGAAAATTCACGATAAGGCTGAATAATGTTACAGATTTTCAAGCCTAATTATTTTGCAAAACCTAAAGGTAGGCTATAACTAGCGATCTTACAGTCTTTTTCTTACGGGTTATTTCTTACGGGTTTACTATCACTTTTTTTCCGTTAGGTCCCGCAGCAAAATCCATATCTTCTCCAAGCATGCCGTAAGGAACTTCGTTCCAAAAAATGATCTCTTTCCGTGTCTTGACGTTTCTGCTGGTGCTAGATTTTTGAAATGTTGATTTAAGTGAAATAGTTCGGCAGTGGTTGTTTGATTGTTTGAAAGAGCGATGAATTCTCCAGGCAAACGTATTGGTTCTCCATAAACGAGTTCGGCTGGCGTTGTGGCCATGTCTTCTTTCCATGCTGTTCGAAGACCAAGTAGTACAACCGGTAGAGCGTCTAACCAAGTTTCTCGATGGCAAAGGAGTGCAGATTTAAGTTGGCGATGAAAACGTTCGACTAAGCCATTTGATTGCGGATGATATGGAGATGTTTGATGCGAAGCTTTGACTCAAATTGTCGTCCTTGATCGGATGATAATCGTTTTGGCACACCGTACCGAGCGATCCAGTGGGCGAGTAGTGCTCGTGCTATAGGGTCTGCTGTACCGTTTTCCAAAGTTATTGATTCCGGAAAACGCGTAAAACGATCAATTATAGTTAAACATTGTGTTCGATTGTGTTCGTTGATACGTGTCGTTGAGTGTTTGTATTTGGATGTACTAATAATGTTGTTTGAGCAAGTGCTTGTTTTGCTCAGTTGGACGATGACTGAAGTTCTTTGGTGCATTCTATTCTTTGCGAATTTTTGACGTTTGGTCCTTCCAGCAATGAGTTGAGCGGAGCGAGAATTTCGGCCTCTTGTTTGATGAATTTCCTGTAAAAATTTATTGTACCAAGAAATCTTCTTAAACTTTTGATAGTAGTAAGAAATCCAATAATTAGGATAGCGTTAACCTTATCTTTTAATGGTGTTATGCCATTTTTGTTGACGGTGTGACTCAAGAATTTTACCTCGGTTAAACCAAAATTAGATTTTGTGGGATTAATGACTAATCCATAACCTTGAAGGCGTTTAAATAAAATTTCAAGATGTTGCAAATGTTCGCGCTCGTTGGCAGAAGCAACCAGGATATCGTCGATATATACGAATAAGAATGGAAGATCTCGGGTTACTTCATCGATGAACCTTTGAAACGTTTGAGCGGCGTTTCTTTGACCAAAGGTCATATAAGGAAACTCAAGTAGTCCAAAAGGCGTTATAATGGCCGTTTTAGAAATGTCTTCTGGTGACCGGGATTTGGTTAAAAGCACGAATCAAATCTATAGTTGAAAAAATGTTTTTACCATGTAATGTTGCGGTAAAGTCCTCAAGACAGCGTACGTGGTATTTATCGGGAATTGTGCAAGCATTTAGACTGCGGTAGTCTCCACATTGTCGCCATCCTCTAGTGCTTTTTGTTGTTAAGTGCAGTGGCGATGACCATGAACTGTCGAAGGTCGAGCGATTCCCAGTTTGATCATGTTATCAAACTCGTGACGTACAGCTTACAGTTTATCCGGTGGTAAACGACGTGCTTTGCTAGTTACTGGTGGTCTGTTTGAAGTTCGCATGTGGAGGAAAGTATTGTGTTTCTTCCCTCTTGTTTCGCCGTCTGGATTTGTAATCTGAGGAAAATTTCGTAGTAATTTATGGTACATTGTATCTTCTTTGATTGCTCGGATGGAAATCGTATTCGTTATTGGAGCAATTAGAGCGGATGATGTTAATCTAGTGCGTCCGTCGAGTAGACATCTTCACTTGAGATCGACTAACAAGTCAAAGTGACTCAAGAAGTCAGCCGGCGATGATAAATTACTACAAAAAATCACGGCGAATACCTAGATTAAGAGACAATTACCGTTTTCCGTATGTTTGGATGATGGATCCGTTTGCTGCTTGTAGTTGGTGTTGCATTTTTCGACCATTCTGTTGGGAAACCCGATAAATCGGAACCTGTTTCCACCAGGTATTGGTACCAGAGGTTCGATCTCGAATGTAAAGACAGGGAGAATTTTGCAGAGCATCACTACCCGTCATTATCGACTCTCTAGAGCGTTTCCCGAAAATGTGCAGCCTGGTTTGCACCGAATCGCGTTTTTACCGTATTTCGAGTGGTAGTAACAAACCCCGTTAGAGCTCAGCTTATGTTGTTGGGACTGGCTACGTGACCTCGGTTTGTTATGCTGTCTTGAGTTTGACCTGGATTCCCATTTGTTACTAACGGCTGATAGTGCTGCTAACTGTTTGGTTAAGTCTGACATTTGTTGTGCGAAGTCTGCACAATTAGTGTTTTAGTATTTTTGGAGACTGATGAAACGTGCATGCTTTGTATAATCTCGTGGAGTCTGTCTACACTAGCCCCTAAATTTTCCAACGTTGTATTTGTTTGCAATGCTAACGTGGCGCGAGTGTCCTTCGGTAAAGCGGGACACCATTTAGTCTTAAGTACATCTTCGTCGACGCCTGGAACAAAAGCTTTAAGATGGCGCAGGAGTTGTGATGGCGTACGATCATGAGCTGCGCAACGATGGATGTGCCATACGTTTTAATAGAGGTAGGGGGACAAAAAATTCAATATCTTTGGAATGGTATGAATGAACAAAAACTTTTTGCAGATTATTAAAGGTGAATATTTTCCGCGTTGTGTCACATACTTTACAGTTTTTTTAGCGTGAAGAACACATTAAAAATTTTAATTTTTGAACAAAAAATTATGGTTAATACTATTATTTAATTTAAATAAATATTTAAATTTAAAAATTAAAAAAAATAAATATAAATTTTAAACAAATTGACTGTGAAAAAATATTTATAATATAGCACGGACATTTTTCTTTGAGTTCACAAAATTTCATCGATTTACCTTCAGTAGTTCATGAGAAAATAATTTTACCATTTTTCCAATTTTTCTAAATTTCAACCTTTAATAACTTGAACAAAAAAATTAATTTTGACGAAATATTTATATCACGGAGAATGCGTCTGGTCCCATTCCTAATGAATTGCTAATTTTGAAAATCGGACTTTTTTTGAATTTTTCATAGCCCACTTGAAATGGTTTGACCCTTATATTTTACATACGAATATAAATGTTTTCTGTTAAGCGCTTTATACCATGCTCAGACCGACAATTTAAAAGATTAGATTACTAGCGGGATTCTGTAACCAGTCTCTAGTCTCTATTTGAGACATTTTGAGGCAAAGTCTCAATTTGAGACTAGTTACTATTCACTAAACAGTCTCTAGCGTTAATCTCAAAATATTGAGACCTGGTAGTTAACAGGTCACAAAACTAAAAAGAACTCTTGTCTGCCATTTTGAATATACTGAATAGAGATCATCATAGATATTAATCGATTGTCGTTTCTTTATATTTTGTAAGCAACTCAAACACGAAAAGGTTAAAAATAAATAAATTTTACATAAATTTCGTAAATATTATGAAACAAAGTCAACATATATTTTTATTTTCATTGATAATTATGTTTTTTGACTATGTTATAGAAAATTTAATATTTGTTATCGACATATTTATTTTCATTCAAGTGTAAAAACATCTCTGAATAATGAAATGTAATAGATTCTGTGACTGTCGCCTACAGAATAGCAAAACCGTCTCTAGTCTCAAAAATTGTCTCTAACTTAAAATCTCAAATTTAGAGACTTGAGACTGTATCACAATACAGAATCGCACGGTAAAAATTTTAGTTTGCTGAATACGGTGTTACCAGATGAAAGTAGTTAAGTAGTTACAATATTAGAAATAGTTAATAAGTGGATCTATTACAAATTTGAGAGATGCTAAGGCTGCATATACTTACTCAAATAGCGAATCTGTTAATGTACAGTTCTTAACATTGGAATTAACATTATATTTCTCATTTAACACTAAAACTGCACAATTCTGATATTTTCGAATACCCTGTTGTGAAACATTCTTACGTTCTCTGCATCGTGAACCTTCTGTATGATATACGTTCTCTGCTATATGATTTATGTTCTCTACCTGTAGTCTTGCCAGCTTGAAAATTAAGAGTTTGTTACAAAAAAAATTTAAATGTTTTGACAATAATGGTAGATTACAAGATTACGACCAGAATTTAATGTTACTTTTTCGGTTTAGGCTGTAACAATTGTTACAAATTCAAATTGCACTATGCCGCCATATTGTAACGTAGTTCTTTTGAGTTGAGAAGAACGAGCACGTAAATTGTAAACAAAAACCTAAACACCTTCTGTTAATTCGTCAAATAGACTTATTATTCAGTCAGTTACTGTAGTTGTTGTTGCTCTCTATTGATCACATTTGAGCAATGTTGATACTTCAATGTTAAATTTGCACTGTAGAAAACAGGGGTAAAGGGATGCCCAACTTATTTCAGTTTGAGAGCGCCTTACGGGGCATCTCGACAGGATAAAATCTATGTCTTGCGAACTGTCAAATCTATTGCTATGGCCATTGCCAAATCTGTATTGGGATTTGTTATCATAAGATAATCATTTGCGCAAAGGCGTAGGGTAGGTAGGTTCGAGCTGATGTAGCGCATGCTTTGAGCTCTTGAAAAATTTATTTTATCATTTGCGAAGGTAGCATTTGGGTAGGTAGCTGATGTAGCCCATGTTTTGAGCCCTTGAACTGTTTAAATCTTTTATGTGGAAAATAAAAAAAGGATAAAGATCCTTTTGTTTACAAATGTATTTCTGGGAAAAATGAAATAATAACAAAGGATAAAGATCCTTTTTTTACAAATGTATATTTCTGGGAAAAATAAGATAATAAGGAAAAGATCATTTTTTTACAAACGTATTTCTGGGACAAATAAGAATTCATATTTTTGGACTACTATGTCATAATTGAGGCATACATTTTATATACCAATTAAAACAATAAATTTAAAATGAGCAATGCTATTTTGATTTTCGCTAGTATAAGTTTATTAAATTTAAGATTTCGCTTATTCCCAAACCAATTTGCATAATTTTTCTGTAAATTAACAAGATTAAACTAAATAATAATTTTTTGAAAAAATATTATTTTAAAAATGTACTTTATTTTTATAATATAACACAACCGTCTCAATACTCGCTCTTCTAATTTTCATATTACCGAAATGAAAATGCCGTCGGCATATGTGCAAATGGGATATGTTGCATCTTCGAAAATTTCATAGAAATTAAAACTGCGCTGTCAAACTGCTGAAGTGACAGCTTATAGCTTACGATATATGGCATACGAATTAGTTTGCGATATATTGTAAGATATAAGCAATGTGGAGTCTCCACAGGCAATAGGCACGGCAATACAGTTCGCAAGACATAGATTTTATCCTGTCGAGATGCCCCGTTAAAACCATATCATTTGATATCATTTTCTATTGTAGCCAGATCGGGCAAAATAATGATTTTTGGGCATTTAAATTAAAACACCCAACATATTTTACGATTGCAAATTATTAAATATTGGACTTTTAATATATGACGAAACTACTTAAATCCTTTTTTATGATTTTATGGTATATTAAAACAACTCACTTGTGATCTTTCAATACTTAATAAGGTGAATTAAGTCCGTTAGTTCTCAATTATTAAATGTTTTTAATCATTGGTAATTGAAATTTAATTCTGCTATATGCATCACATTGCAAAACGTTCCATGAAATATATTTAACTTTCGTATTTTCTTTGATTTTCATTGTTTCCACTTTTTATTAGCGATTTTGAACGACGGCAACAAATTTTGGTATATAATCTTGCCGTTCCAATCATTCCAATTGCAAAATGTCAAAACCTACCAGATCCAGTCAACTGTCAAAGTTTGGTATGTGAGCGGTTTTCACATATCCAGTGACAGGAGAGTTGGGCATCTCTTTATTTCTGGTAGAAACGTGATATAATAATAATTTTGAATTTCGTTATCTACATATTTTTCGTATGTCATATGCATAGTATAATAGAAATATTTTGAAAAAATGTAAAAAAGGAAATATTTACAATACCATTTAGCAGTATTAAATGTAATAATAAATAAAAATTAATTTTAATTAAAATAAAATATTAATAGCGGGTATTCTAAATATTATTCTATTCATTCAAAAGTAATTTGTACAGAAAGAACGAAGCGCAGTAAACAAAGGGTACCACAATAAACACTTTGCTTTCCGTGTTTCTCTCCAATGGCGACTGTTGCTTGGCAAAGCGTAAAAAGATGAAAGTTGCCCAAAATTTTGCTTAGCTTCGCGTCGAAAATATTTATTTGAACGTACACATACAATATAGTTCATCGAACGTTTCTGCCAATACAAACGTTTGACGCAAAGCGAACCAAAAGTTCTACGTGTATTTGCCTTAAGTGTCGCATAAGCGAACTGCACAAACATTTCGAACCATTGAACATATTGAGGGGCACTAGAAGATAATTTGCCGATAATGAGCGACAAAAGAGTCTCCATTTGAACGCAATATAACGCAAGCAATAATTTGACATTAATTTGGCGTACACAGATTAGGTCTTTTGAACATTTTCATCTTCATATAAACATAAATGCATGTTCATTAAGATCTCTTAATCAACTACAAAAATTATATTTTTACTTAATTCTTTCATCTAACTAAAATTACGTTTGCAATATTTCGGCTAAATAATAAAAATTTAAAAGTAGTCATGAACTTTTCTCGCTGGCTCCCCTAAATAAAAGCGGTAGCGGCAAAATACTGTCAAAAATTCCTCATGCCCATAAATTTAGTATGGCGCTTGCCTAAATAAACTGTGCGACAACACAGAAGTTTGAAATATTTGATTTTGGCATGCATTTTTTTTAATTTCCTGACGCGCGATGTTTAATGCTTGTACAAATGAATTGATAATAAAAATGATTCGTTTTGGAGTTTATTTTTTTTTGTATTAATTTTAGAATTTAATGAGATTTTTGACAATGAGTTGCCGCTTTATTTAGGGATGCCGCGTCGGCGATAACGTGTCGCTAAAGCTTTTGTTTAGGAATGAAATAAATAATAACGTAAATAAAGCACATATATGTATTAACATATGCTTGCTATTGTATACAGCTGTTGTTTTTAATTCATTTATTTCTGACTGCATATCTGTATTCAAATTTGTAAGTTATTAAAATTTTATTTACATCAAGAGCTAGGTAAAATTATAACATCCGGATTCACTACGAAAAACGTAAAAATTTCACCTTTATCTGTATGCATCAATGTCAAATTTACTCCCTTACCAATAACTAAGGGAGTTCTCTGTTATATATGCTTGACTAAAAAGTTTTTTTTATTTTTTTAATAATTCCTTAAATAAGATACATAAATATTACTTAAGCTATTTTTTAATATGCTGTCAGACCGCAAAATAACTTGGAAGGCATTCAAACACTTTTTTACTGATTTGTCAACATTGCAAAATATAGGTCTTATTTTATATTATAATTATTTGTAAAGTAAAAATACATTAATTTTATTAAACTAAATCTGCCAAAACGAAAACATTCTAGTAATATGTTCCATTTTTAGTGTCTGTAGTTCATATATGTATGTAAATGAATAAATAATTCCGTCTGGCAATGCTTTCGTATTTCAGTCAATATTTTCATTTTTATTCCGACCACAAGTATTTTATCGGGAAATCTCTTATTTCTATCGTATTAAGAAATTGTAGGAAAATACACAAACTTTACTATTTGATGATGATATTTATAAATTGTGGAGCAATGAAATAAGGTCAAAAAAGTGTAAATACTCAGAAAACTGATTCAACCGCTAGCGTTATATCCAATCTTACAAGCTCTGTGAAGTAGGTATAGTTGATGTATGCTTTGTTTTCTTTGATTCTGATGCAAACGTGTGTGATCAGGGCCATTGAAAACTATAAGTATTGAATGCCATGAAAGTAATATTTGAACATACATGTTTTCTTCCGAAGTCGAACATACTCGTGTGATTTAAATCATATGTATTCTTTGCATTAGTATTAACATAATATTGTATATATTATTCACATTAAATAAGGCGTCCAAAATAAAACACTTCTTTCTGTATTTAAATTAAAATTATTGGCCAAAAGTAAAAAACTAAAATTTTGGTAGCTATTGATTAACAGAGAATATAAAAATATGTAAAATTTTAAAATGTCTGAGATCACTAAGTAATATTTTCGGGCTACGAAACAAAAATATCTTGATCAATCCTGAGTCTGTTTTGAATAGTCTTTTTTATTGTACAATGCAATGTTTATTTTCATTGCACTCTCAATCCGAGCGAAAACATTGGACTCGCTTATATTTCCCCGAACAGATAACGAATTTACCAGTTAAATATTTTCATGGTCTATTTATTTGTTTAATTTTCATTATTTAATATGTTTGGAAATATTTCAGTCTGATTTTGAATATTATAATTTTGGCCCTGATGAACAGTAAAATACTTTACGATTTTGCTTGTACTATCGCTTTGTAAGCGTTGCTATTGCACGAATATGTCTATATACATTTATATTTTTATATGCTATTTTTAAGGTTCTCTTAATCATTTAATTTTGCAACATTGTGCTAACTGTTGTGTGTATCAAAGATCCTACAATTATGAGTGCGGACGGTTCTTCCATACGCTTCAGCGACCACACATTGGACAAAGCAACAAAAGCTAAAGTAACATTGGAAAATTATTACAGCAACTTAGTAACTCAATACGGAGAACGCAAACAACGCCTAGCTAAATTAGAGGCTCAGCTGAAGGATGAAAGTCTAACGGAATCTCAAAGACAGGAGAAAAGGTTACAACATGCCCAAAAAGAAACAGAATTTTTACGTCTGAAAAGACTGCGGTTAGGAGTTGAGGATTTCGAAGCATTGAAAGTTATTGGAAGAGGAGCGTTTGGGGAAGTGCGACTAGTACAGAAGAAAGACACAGGGCATGTGTATGCTATGAAAGTGCTGCGTAAAGCTGATATGCTGGAAAAGGAACAAGTGGCTCATGTCCGCGCCGAACGCGATGTTCTTGTTGAAGCAGACCACCAATGGGTAGTTAAAATGTACTACAGTTTTCAGGTGAGTTCTAATACCTTAAATAAATAGTAAATATCCCTAACGCAGCACATAGTCGAAAGATTTGAAATACATATGTATGTATTAAATCGTACGCCATGTAAAATTTTCTAATAATAAGATTAACGAAGTTCAATTTTTAAAGAAAATGAATTCGTATTTTGACTAAAGGAAAAGTATTGATGATTTTTGATAATTTTTTTTCATTACACCAAAAAGGATCCTGTTAATTTGTATTTAATTATGGAGTTCTTACCGGGTGGAGATATGATGACCCTCCTAATGAAAAAAGATACTCTCTCAGAAGAATGCACGCAATTCTACATTAGTGAAACGGCATTAGCAATTGACTCAATACATAAATTGGGATTTATTCATAGAGATATAAAGCCGGATAATTTGCTTCTCGATGCACGTGGACACCTAAAGGTTAGTTAAGTATTAATAATTTTTGCTTTGAACTTTACAATGTTTAACACTAATGCAGCTTTCTGATTTCGGACTGTGTACGGGATTGAAAAAATCACATCGCACCGACTTTTACCGGGACCTTTCACAAGCTAAACCATCCGATTTTATTGGAACATGCGCCAGGTAATTTTATTTTATTGTCTTCTTTTTGGTTATAGATATTTGAATTTTACTGAATTTTGAAATTTTAGTCCAATGGATTCAAAAAGGAGAGCAGAATCGTGGAAACGGAATCGTAGAGCTTTGGCATACAGCACTGTTGGTACACCTGACTACATCGCTCCTGAAGTATTCTTACAGACTGGTTACGGACCGGCTTGTGACTGGTGGTCATTAGGCGTAATAATGTATGAAATGCTAATGGGTTATCCACCATTTTGCTCTGATAATCCCCAAGATACATATCGCAAAGTGATGAACTGGCGGGAAACGTTAATATTTCCACCGGAAATACCAATATCCGAGGAAGCAAAAGATACCATTGTCAAATTCTGCTGCGAAGCTGACCGCCGTCTAGGCTCACAGCGTGGTCTTGACGATTTAAAATCTGTGTCGTTTTTCAGAGGAGTTGATTGGGAACATATTAGAGAGCGTCCTGCAGCTATACCCGTTGATGTGCGTTCTATCGACGATACGTCCAATTTTGACGAGTTCCCTGATGTTTCACTCGAAATACGTAGGTTTAATATTTTTTTACCCGCATATTCATTCAACATTAACAAATCATATTACGTATTTACAGCATCTGCCCCTATACCTCAAGGCAGCGAAATAGCCAAGGATTGGGTGTTCATTAACTACACATTTAAGCGCTTTGAAGTACGAAATTTGGAATGAAGTTGCTGTATGAGCACTGCTACGTAGATATAATTTATTAAATTTGATTCAATGATTTAATATCGAAAATTGTATTTATTGAGTTTAATTAGACCAGTGTGCATAAATAATTAATTTTATTCATACATAATAATTATTTCCAACTAATAAGTGTTAGTGTAGTGGACAGTTTGTGATGATTATTTCAAATTATATTGTAAGTCTTGTTTAAAACATGTCTTTGAAAGGTATATATCGTCTAAAATGCAATAATAAGGATCCATAAGTACTAGGTAATTTTTTTTTATTGGTTACCTTTCACTGCATATTACATATGTATATGTACAAAATTTTAAACTTTAGCTTTCAGATATAACCAAGTTATAAACATTTCAAATAAGACTAGTTTCCTTCTCTTGTAATCTTATGAGAATGTATTATCTTGTATTTTAGATCACGATTTGCTCTCTTTTATCATAGATTTTTTTTTGTTTTCAATACAAACATATACATAATTTTGATTCTAAATTCATTCATATGGGCTTAGTAAACAAAAACCTTCACAAATTAGTGCGCAATATTCATAATTGTTGAAGAATATTACTAACAAAAATATATTTGACTTTTTTTATTAATAATTCTAAAAATATTAATATGTGTATTAACTGATAAAATAATATGCTATGCACTGCATAATACTTAATATAAAATAATGTTTAATTTTCGCTTATTTGCTAGATGTTACGTATAAAAATGTTAAGAAATGGACTTATTGTCTGCGAAAAATTTTAAATTATTTTTGGTAATGCATAGAAATAAACGATAGAAATATGATAACAAAAATAACGCAATATAAGATGAATGTGAATTTGCAAAATACAAGCCTTAAAGTATTTTCTTTTAACTTTTCATCTTGACCTTAATGAATGAATTTTGTGAGAATCCTTTAATTATTCTTCCTCTTTGAGAGTCATTGTCCGACTTCGAAAACTTTCTTCTTCTTGATAGCTGCTACCCAACCAGGGCCCTATCCTGTATCAAATCCAAGCAAATCCTCCGATTTGTTCATGAACTGCTCCATTTCGTTAACTTAAAAAGTTAATTGAGTCGTTATTATGCAATTTAAAGAAACATTTTCTCTGATCTCTGTGTCGTCGTCAAGAAAAATCGTTCTAATTTACATAACAATCAATACCAATATTATGAATACGTTTGTTTGTTACGCTTTCACGCCGAAACCACATAAAGATCATTATGAAATTGTACATATATTCCTATTGTTTTTAGAAAGGACTTAGGATTCTTATTATTAAAATATATACATATGTATACACGTTTACGGATAGCGAAACATTTTTTTTGGCAGATCATATCTTATTTTATAAACTTATGTATATTTAACGTTAACTTCGGCTGCACCGAAGCTAATATACTCTTCACAGGTGCATTTCTTTTAGTTACTATGTGCTTAAGTAATTCTAAAAACGTAACCGGCCAGTGGTTTTCATCCAAAGGAAAACATTTTACTAGTTCTTTTTAGCCAGGTTGTTTGCTAGAAACATTAACAATTAACTCATACCAAATTTCGTGAAGTTGTATCGTCAAATGAGAAAGTTTCCCTTGGAAGCATTTGATTTCGATTATACAGTTTGTATGGAAGCTATATGCTATAGTTAACCGATCTGAACAATTTCTTCGGAGATTACATTGTTGCCTTAGAAAATAATCTAATAATTTCGTGAATATATCCTGTCAAATGCAAAAGTTTCCCATGCAAGCATTTGATTCCGATCGTTCAGTTTGTATGGCAGCTATATGTTATAGTGGTCCGATATCGGCAGTTCCGAAAATAGCAGCTTCTTGAAGAGAAAAAAAAATGACGTTTGCAAAATTTTATAATGATATCTTAAAAACTGAGGGACTAGTTCGTATATATACAGACAGACGGACAGACGTACATGGCTAAATCGACTCAGCTCAACATACTGACCATTTAAATATATACTTTATTGGGTCTGCGACGCTTCCTTCTGGGTGTTGCAAACTTCGTGGCACACTTAATATACCTTGTTCAGGGTATAAAAATAAATAAATTTGGTCGAAATGATTGATCCAAAGGTACTGTCAATGCGAAATAGTAGCTCCGTTAAAGCTACGGCACCACGCCCAGACAGTATTGTCTAATAATGCTGGACTTTCGAGACAGTACGCCTTCGTACTACACCTTTAACTCCGGCTGCTTTAGCTTGTATTTGGACCTGCAGGGGCAAAAATACCTCTGCACACACTCCTTGCAGGATTATTCGTGTTGTTGTTGTTGGTTGACACTCCTTGGTCGGATAAAAAATCCGGGTCCTTTCTGGTAACGTAGACTCGACCGACTTGGGAATGGGATTATTCATCCGAAAACATAGTACATTCAGAAAAGTACTGTATGTGTACAATCCACATGTCCTCCGATATTTAAAGAGTACAACGGAATTTAAAATACCGTAATTTTAACCCTTAAAAGCCTGATAACTCCGATTCATTCAAAATTTTGATATTTATTATAATTGTCAGTTACAAACAACATCTGTTCTACAATTTTTCTTAAAAATCATTCTTTTAGATTTTACAGGGTGTTTTGAGTGGCTGGTCCTTTAAAGGCCACTAGGTGCTCATTAGAGAAATACATTTTAAGGGCATATTTTTACAAAAATCCATATTTTATTGAAATTTCATGAAAATTATTACTAAACTGATAAAAGATACATTAGTTTGTATAGAAATCCAGAAAACAATTTTGCTGTGACGATGAACTAAGAGATATACCACATTTTATGCTGTTTCCATCTTGGTTTTCTATTATTTATAAACTTAGCAAAATGTCCAATATTATCTAACCTTGTTGTTGTTATTTTAACAGAAATCTAATCCCCGTTGGGATGGTAAATGTCATTTGTGTTGTCGTCGATGTCATCTAACGGTAGGCCCGGGAAACGTGCTGTTTCGACGGGGTCTGACCAAAGGAAGGAAGGTGTTAGATGGGTGGGGTTTGTAGGGTATGCAAAGAAGTGGTCAGTGTCATGCGGAGACTCGTTGCATGCAGGACATACATTGGGTATGTTAGGGTCAATTCTGGATAAGTAGGAGTTTAACCTGCAACAGTATCCAGAACGAAGTTGCGCAAGGGTCACACGCGTTTCTCTCGGCAGCTGGGGCTCTTCGTCTGCGATGGGTGGTGGTTTGACTCTAAGAACGCCATTCACGGGAAGGGAGTCGGTGAAGGTGTTGATGGCGCCGCTGTGAATGGCGGTCAGTACCTGTCGAAAGTATCTAATCTTGTATTACGCGGCGGTACCGAGGCACGGTTAGGCCGAGATCGTTTCGCAGAAATCTTATTTTCAATGTTACTTCCGGCTCGTTTTCTTTGTAACGTGGTTCTATTTCTCATCAAGACTTCGGCAACTTCGCATATGAATTCACGAATTAATCATTACCATATCAAACATATGATACATTAATCGGCTGGTCCATTTTGCGGGAACTGATGCAGATATGGTTTACAGCTAGGAATTCTGTTTCGTCGAACTGTCACCAATACTTAAATTCCTTGAGTGCGCAAATAACTCAAATGGTGTAGTAGTTGTCGAAAAATATACAATAATTGACGAAACGTGGCACAATCCGGCTCAAACGAACTACAGCATTACATGACGCCCTATATTCGGTTCGTTTTTAAATGGATAGTCTTCGGTCCCCGAGTAAATTTCAAATTGTAGTAAAAGCCTAAATTATCGCACATTAAGAACAATTTGTAGCCCCAAGGGTAGGGCTTGTCTGGCATACGAGTACATGTTACGTTGGTATTTAGTGCAGCATCCATTGTTTTTTATAACTGCCGAGCAACATCTGGTCATAGATTCTATTAATTCTGACATATAACGTTTGGAATTTTATCCCATGCGGATTGAAATCTGGCGATTGCGGGGCCAGCTTAAAACTTCAATGCCATTTTGCCTAAAACATTTCTTTGCTCGCTTTGGGTCATTATCTTGTCGAAACATCCGTCGAAGGGACACATTAAACTCCGCGTAAGGTAAAGTGGTTTCACTTAAATTTCAGGTGTATTTTAAGGCATCCATTGTATTCTCGATACGAAATAGCAGATCTGTTCCATAATACGAGTAGCACCCTCAAACTAGTATCCTCCCGCCGCCATGTTTTATCGTTTTTATAGTGTGTTTTCGGAGAAATTCGGTATTAGCTGCTCTTTGCAAAGAGAGACTGTCCCGTTTAGAGTTGAATAAATCTGGTTTCATCTGACCAAAGATTATTTCGCCACTTACTAGCTAACCAATCAGCACGATTTCGGCAAAATTTAAAGGTTTTTTTTGTATTCCTTAAATTGAACAACTTTAGCTTTCAAATTGTTTCTGATTTTCGAGCGGTCGAAGCATTCATATCCAAAGAATACTGTTTTTTAAAAAATAGAAGAGATCACAAACGAATCTTTTTTCAATTGATGCAGGATTAGCTTTTGCAAAATCGCTCTAATTTTGGGTTCTGCATCTCTATTGTTTCACTTCGCAAAATGATTATTTTTATCGTTTGGTACTATTTTAACGCACACGTCGTTTCATAGTCAATAGCACAATTTCACTGATTTGCAAAAACCGAACACACAATTGAATGCAGACAGTTATTTCTGCATACAGTGTAATCCAATTATAATGGACTCGCTTAAGATGGAAACTCTGTTATTATGTACCTCTTTGTCAAGTCCCAGTTCAAACATATGTAAAAAACTCGGTTATAATGGACTCCGGTTATAATAGACAATAAAATCGGATTTTGTCCATTATAATCCAAGCTTTCAAAACAAACTTGGCAATCAGTTGGCAATAAGCAAAATGTTGTACTTCCCCGAATTCGATCAAGAGACACAATCAGTCTCTGCAGCAGAAAATGTTCATTTTTTCTTGGAAATAAGTCAAAGAAGGCAAACAACTTCTGCGGTGGGCTGAAAGTGACGTTCGTTGGCTTTTCATTGAGAGTTTTTAATTTTATGAAAAATGTCGGAAAAAAATAAAAAGCGAGCATTTACATTGCATGAAAAATATACTATAATATGTGAAATTGAAGGAGGAACTTCCCAAGCTGACATTTGCTTGAACAAAAACCTAAAAAAAACAGACTGTTTCGAACATATGGATTAATCGGGAAAAAATTAAAAATGATAGGAAAGTCAACGACAAGAGAAAAAAAATAAGATTTGCGACACATCCTCAAGTTGATGAATTACTGTTTAAATGGTTTCAGCAGAAAAGGGCCAATAATTTTCCAGTAAGTGGTCCAATGCTAATGATGAAAGCCAATGAATTCGGAGAAGCTGTCGGTGCTAATTTTAAATGCAGTTCCGGATGGCTAGACAGATTTAAAAAGAGGCATAATATTTGCTTTGGCAAAATTTGTGGTGAATCGGCTTCTGTGGACCAAAGTGTTACAAATGACTGGCTATTACAAACCTGGCCTACAATAAGTAACAATTATTCCATGGACAACATTTTTAACGCGGACGAAACGGGAATTTTCTATAAGATGCTGCCTGACAAAACACATAAGATGAAGGGTGAAACATGCAGTGGTGGAAAAATGTCTAAAGAAAGAATAACTGCCATGATTTGTGCTAATGCATCGGGCACGGTAAAACGGAAATTATTGGTTATTGGTGAGTTTTAAATACAATTTAATACAATCCGCTGTTTCTGAACAATGTCTGCTTTCAGGAAAATATAACAACCCCAGATGCTTTAAAAACGTTAAAACGTTGCCGGTAGATTATTGTGCTAACAACAAATCCTGGATGACTTCTCAGACCTTTACTGACTATTTAAAGAAATGGGATTGTGAACTTATAAAAGCCAAGACTAAAATTTTGCTATTAGTAGATAATTGCCCTGCTCACCCTCAAGTTCATCTTCACAACATTAAACTACATTTCCTTCCGCCTAATACTACATCGGTTCTTCAGCCTATGGATCAAGGCCTCATTAATAGCTTGAAACAATCTTATAGAAAGCAGCATCTGATGAAAATTATGGACCTTCCTGAAGAAGCAAACCCGACAAAAGCTGTGAATCTTTTAGATGCTGTCAATATGTTAAGTGTTGCATGGGAAAGTGTCTCTAAGGAAACCATAAGAAACTGTTTCCGACATGCTGGTCTGGTAAAAGACATTCCTGATGGATTAGATTTCGACCCGTAGGACGATGAACCTTTAAGCAAAATTATCGAAATTAATAACGTAGTGGTTTTAAGCAAGTTTGATGAATATTCAAGGATTGACGAGAATATTATAGCCACAGAAGAACACTCAGACAATGACTTAATTCAAGACTTTCTGCATGAGCTTGAAGAAGACTCCGGTGATGAAGATTTAGCCAGCCCGAAACTATAATAAAAATAGAAGACGCTATGAATTATTCTAGGAAACTGAAGCTATATTTTTGACAAAAAGAGAATAGTTCAGATGCAATCAATTTGCTCAATAAACTCGAAATCAAACTACAAATAGATTTTGCCAATAAGGCATTCACCCAAAAGAAAATCCCTGACTTTTCAAAAGACTTAATTAAATTTATTATTTTCTTAATTTTGTATTTTTATTCATAAACTTTATTGCTTTAATAAAAAAACACATTGAATTTACTTTTTGAGTTAAAAATTTTACATTCTGATTAGATGGACACTCGGTTATAATGGACAATTTGACAGGTTCCGTGGAGTCCATTATAACCGGATTACACTGTATTTATTCACAAGCGATGTGATTATTACACTACAATTAGTTCATGACATTTTAGGTTCACAAAAGAATTTAAATAATGTAACATCTTCAGTGAATGCGTGGCTTTATTTTATCACTCATTACTGTACATACAGTTTGTCAATTAACTGATTGCAAAATGAAAAAAGTATACAAATTCAAATTTAAACTATAATAGCTTTTTTAATATAATAATTTTTTGCGTTATTTAATTTGACTTAATCAAAGCGACTACCAACTAATGATTATTTTCCAAATTCAAACACAATTCGAAGAAAACATAAGCAGCAAAAAACGTACTTAAAATTTTAATGATTGTACATATGTATGTACATGTGTGGAATTACTATGAATTATCTGAATATTGGGTAGTCGAAAAAGTCTTTTCGAATTACTAATCAAACTTCAACTTATTTTTATTTGTATTTATACTAATAAATCAATAAACAAATATGTATCGTTTTGGTCGACCACTTTTTGCCATTTTTTCGCTAGAGACATTATTCCATCAGTGTAAATCGAAATTTCCAGAAAGGAAGCGAGCGAACCATTGTTGTGATACATGAACTGATGCAGCATCATCTCCGTAAATTTCACAAAAATTTCAAAATATAGCGAATTTCTTCATTATTTTCACTCATTTTTGAACAGCTGTGACTTTTTTCCAACTTCCCCGAATTTAATTTTTAGGTTATTTTTTTTTCAATATTATTTTATTCATTGGATCTGCTTTTTTTAAGCCTAACAATAAGTTAAAAAATCTTAAATCTATTTAAAAACTAGACAAGCACAAGCGAGTGATTGAGCTGTTTTGGTGATACGTTGCTATTTAGTAAGCATTAGCCAAAGTGTTTGGGTGACCTCGGAGTTTAGATATTTATTTAATTCTGCTGTCTTACATTTCTTTCATTATAATAGGAATACCAAGGTCTTTATGTATATGAACTCGTGATTGTTCTAAGCATTTTCGATTGGAACCTTTGTAGCATATATCAATATTAGTTGCACAGGTCGTACCCAAAGTTGAATGCCATACATCCAAATCGTTTTTATGACCGCATTGTCAGTGGCGGATCCAGAGACGATTCTTGGGGGGAAATTGAATTTATCCTTCGATTTGGGCTTCAAACTTATTATTGCGAGAGAAATACAGTACAAATTACAACAAAAATTATCAATTCCAATTTTTTGGTAAACAAAGTGGTTATAATCGAAAAGTCAACCATATGCATGCATTACAAAGTGGCTCATTTTATTAAAAATTCAAACAGAAAATTCCTTTTACATTGCGTGTTTCATAACACAAAACGATGACTGCCAAGTTTTGCGAATCTTTCGATGACTTCTTCTGCGGAGATTTCGATGTCATGATGCATATGAAGCAACGCTAATCCAACTAGTCTTTCTTGAAGCATGGTCGTCCTAAGCCATGTTTTGATGCCGCGAAGATAAGAGAAAGAACCTTCAGAGCTCGCGTTTGTTACGGAAGTGTACAGAATACTCGGAGGTACATAGGTGTGGATTGTTGGGAATATGTCGACATCACATTTTCTTAATGTTTCCAGTGCAGAAGTTGGAATTTCGCTGCCTTCAATTTTTTGTTGCTGCTGCCAGTGACATTGCCAGTACCTTAATTCACCTTTGAATTTAAATTTTTGTACGCTTTTTTCATCATCCAGAAAATTCCCGAATCTTTCTATCAAGTATCCGATTAGATCATCGATTTCGTTTTCTTTTAAAATACTTGCTTTTTCTGGAAGCAACACACTCAATTGGTAACCATCCAAAACTTCTTGTGAAAAACGAGCTTCCAAATCTTCTTTGATGGTATCCAGCAGAGGTATGTAGACAGAGACCCTGTAGTAATCTTCGCAAGTTTTCACGTCGTAATTTTCGCGTTTCGTTTGTCGGCCACATATTCTCGGTTTCGCTTCGTCAACATCGAGTTTTTCCGCCATTTTCTTGGCTTCTGAATAAATCAATCGGAATATTTCATCAACTTTTTCCCTCTTTTTTTCCAACGTGGCAAGCAACGTCCCAATCATTTTTGATGCCTTCGCCAAATCAATTGCTTCCTTTTGAAGAACTACGCTGAGCGAATGGGTGAGCGATAGAATGTCGCTGAGACAGAAGAGCCCGACGATAAATTCGAACTTGCACAAAGCCGATATGAGAATTGTTGCTTTGCCTGCTGTTTCTCTGTTCTTCCACTCACTGATTTTTGACAGACCTTCGATGATCAACGGTAACTTCGCAACAAAATGAAGGACAGCATCGTGCCTCTCTACCCATCTTGTTTCACACAACTGGACAATTTTTTCACCAAGTATCATTGCTATTACAGTCACATGTTTTGGAAATGAGTTCTTGAAGAATTTGTCGACTTCTCGTATGGCACTGGCAACGTTTTCGATTAATTGTACTTTCACTGACTTTGAAATACTGTTGTTGAGTTTGTGCGAGAAACACGGAGTCATGACAGCATATTCGGCCGAATATTTTTTTTTTTACAAAATGTGAATAAAAATCGGGTCCATTTCCCGACAGAGCCGGGAAAATTTCCGTGCCTGATTTCCAGGCGTTTCCGGACCAGCCGTTATCGTCGGGAATCGCCGCGTTCCGAGGACGAGGGCAAGTTAAAACACGGGTTCTAAATGCGAAATTGGCTACTACTATTGTTGAATAAACAAACCTGACCTCAATTTCTCGATACTTACCATTTTAGATACTCAAAATTGGGCACTTTATTTTCCAGAATAAAGAATAACTTCACAGAAATTGACGAAAATGAAATGGGTAACTTGGGCAACTTATAGTAACTATGTACATATATGTATAGATGATTCCGCTCAGCTGGGCAAAGCGTGATTCTATTGGACAGTCAAGTTGAGGCTTTTTGGCGAGATAAACGGATTTAAATGAAACGTCACCATGCGTCGAGTATTTTTATACTCAATAGTACCAATTGTACAGTATGAGACATATGTACATATATGCCCGCAGAGATATCGAACCTTTGGGCATTCGATAGTCCCAAGCCAGAGGCAGCCCACACTGAAAAGACCTGGCTCATGTAAAACCAGGCTTAACCCAATAGATGACATGCGTTTGTAAAAAGAAATACTGTTCCCTGGCATTAGTTGTGTGATATTACTTTGTTTTGTTGCAGAAAAAACAAATATTGAACGCATACTTATGATTTGAAATATAATTTTTTATATGTATACGAGTATGAATTTTTTTTCTGTTCAGCCTTTCTTGAGTTAAAAATTGAGTAACCTACACGGCTCTCTTTTATATATATAAATAAGTTGCAAACTCGACGGTGATTTTGCAAAAAAAGGCCCCCGTTCGGAAAAAACGAATAACTGCGCAAATTTTCACATCTTTCCGTGCTGTTGTTGGGACGTTTCTGCGGGTACATAAGCTATTTCGTTAATTTTTATATATAGTATAACTAGAGGACCCTTCCCTGCTTTACAGTAGCTGATACATAAATAGCACTACTAATACCATCTACATGATTTCTATTAGTTAGATTAGAACTATTAGTTACATTTATAAGATATAGCATTTTGGATGATGTAATTTGTGTTAGTTTACAAAAAATGGGTCAAACAGCATTTCGTCTGTTAATAAAGCATTGCTTTTTCGGGGAAAAATGCTTGTACTTTAGAATTTGGGTTCTGCACATGGAAATCAACCGTTGAAAAGAGACTTGCTTTGTTTTGTTTGTCTTTAATCGTCGGTGTGTGACAATAGAGGAGGATGGAGTCATGTGTAGAAGTTCACGCAAGTGAGGAAAGTTCTCTGATCGCCATTCACTTGGGAGTGGCCAGAAACGATTCTTTTACATATGACTCAAGCAGCTCACGACTTCCGGTCTTTGACCAAGTATCCTCTGGGTAGCCTAAGAACATCCGTTTGAAGGCGAGCTAAAGTGAAAGGCGAAATATCCCCTACATAGGGTTGTGCGCTGGGTTTGGGACCCGCCACGTAAAAAAAAACACCCCCAATGAAAGGAAGCAACAAGCCTCGGATGAGAGACCCCCCTTTTGATCACGACCATGGCAAACGAAGGACAAGGAAGCACAGAAAATGGGTCTGGCGGTGAAGGAGGGCAAGACGAAATATCTCCTGTCATCAAACAAACAGTCGTCGCACTCGCGACTTGGCTCTCACGTCACTGTTGACAGTCATAACTTTGAAGTTGTAGATAATTTCGTCTATTTAGGAACCAGTATTAACACCACCAACAATGTCAGCCTGGAAATCCAACGCAGGATTGCTCTTGCCAACAGGTGCTACTTCGGACTGAGTAGGCAATTAAAAGTAAAGTCCTCTCTCGACGAACAAAAGCTAAACTCTATAAGTCGCTCATAATTCCCGTCCTGCTATATGGTGCAGAGGCTTGGACGATGACAGCAACCGATGAGTCGACGTTACGAGTTTTCGAGAGGAAAGTTCTGCGAAAGATTTATGGTCCTTTGCGCATTGACCTCGGCGAATATCGCATTCAATGGAACGATGAGCTGCACGAGACATACGACGACATTGACATAGTTCAGCGAATTAAAAGACAGCGGCTACGCTGGCTAGGTCATGTTGTCCGGATGGACGAAAACACTCCAGCTCTGAAAGTATTCGACGCAGTACCCGTCGAGGGAAGCAGAGGAAGAGGAAGACCTCCACTCCGTTGGAAGGACCAAGAGAAGAAGGACCTGGCTTCGCTTGGAATATCCAATTGGCGCCACGTGGCGAAAAGAAGAAACGACTGGCGCTCTGTTGTTAACTCGGCTATAATCGCGTAAGCGGTGTCTACGCCAATTAATAAGAAGAAGTGTGACAATAGAAACATGGCTCTATTATTCGCCTAGTGGACTGCACATGATGAACCGGTTCTCAAGAGTGGAAAGACGAAAAAGGCCTTTGGGATGCACGAGGTATAAAATTCATCAACTGATTACTGAGCCAGTTATGATCCATTGCACTGCTTAGTTGATTGCAGTTCATTTCTACCATTCCCAATATCCCAAATCAATTGCATATATAATTTTTGGATAAAGACCAGTTTGAATTTGTGCGCATATACTTCATCGTTTCCGTTTAAATATTGCACTGCTCTGTGAAATGCTTCGAAAATATTACTGTTTACTTCAAATTATAATATGTATACCTTTTTATCAACACAGCTATTTTTTATAATAGATGTCACGTTTGGTTTGTTATAAATGCAATTGCCTCCTTCGCCAATAATCTAATAAAGTAGCCGTTAACCAGAGGATCGAAATCCAATCAATTTTATATATACATACATATACTATATATAACTCCTATACTGACAGACACATACGGTTAGAAAAACGAAAATAATTATATGTATTTTATGGAATTTGGGATAGTACTCGTATCAACCCGATTTTATCTATTTTTCCAATGCCACATATTATTAACCAGTCGCATACTAAAAAACCAATCATATATCAAATTTTCGCTCAAATTTATTTATTTTAGACACAAAGATACACTGTTATGCGTAAAACACGCTCTCTAATTTTCATTAAGATAACTCACATATTGGCCGATATATGCGGTACAAAGTCTCCCGGAAGTTTTAAAATCTTTATATTAGGTGTGTGGGGGCTTTCCCCGATTCAACCCATTTTTAACATACAGACATACCATTGTAAGAGAAAGATTATCCCTGATTTTCAATTATATATCTCACACATTAACCAATATTTTAATCAAAAGTCAACTATAGGTACTGGGGTCGAACTAATCGGTATCTAGGGGCTTGAACATTTTTGGTTGAATTTTAACAATTTTTGCTCCTAAAATGACATACACTAAAAGCATTATTCGTGCATAGTTTCATCACGTTATATTAATTGCTTCTTGATTTGTGTACTGAAAAGTGAAACAATCAAGTGGAATTTGAAATTGTGTTATATGGGAAGTAGACGTGAATGTACTCCGATTTCGCCCATTTTCGCTCTGTGACATAATAATATAAAAAGAATGCCACATACGAAAAGTCGAAATCGGTTAGACGGGTCCCGAGATATGAGATTTCACCAAAATGTGGGCAGTGCCACGCCCATTGCCCAATTTTTACACCGGCTTCCGTAAAGCTCTCCCATACCATCTCGTAGGTAAAATTTAATGTCTCTGGCGTATTTAGCTATTGATTTATCGCGCTTTTAGTAGTTTTTAACAGTACCGTTATATGGGGAGGGAGCGGAGTTATCTTCCGATTTCATCCATTTTCAAACTGGAGTTCTTATAATATTTGAGCTGGACGAGTTTGGTTTTTGTAGCTTTATTGGTTTAGAAGATATGTACATTAAACTTATTAGAGGGCGGGTCCCAAATTACGCCCACTATCTTTCAAAATTTTTTATCTTAAAAACCCCCCAAGTTTCATCCAAGATGTCTCAAATTAGATTTTTATATCTTACCAAGTTTATAAACTATGTAGCAAATTGGTTGTAAAACTATAAAAATAAGAGTCTATTCCAAATGGAATGAGACAAATAGATAAGATATATTATCATAAAAGTAATGACCGTCTGCTGGAATCAAAGCTTTTAGGTCCTGCAGATGTTGCCAATTCTTCTTTGTTATCGTTAAAGCAGCCTTAACTGAATTCCTAAAAGAACACGCGCCTAAACACACACTAACCTTGACTTCATACTGGATCACTTGGTAATCCAAGCGGCATCAACAAAATTGTACACTGAAGTATAGACAGCGAGTGTGGAAGATTCGGTAAAAGCGGCATCGTGAAAATAGTTTGAAGTGTCCCGGCAGAAATATGAAATGCAGGAAATACGATAGAGTTGGATATTTTTATCGGAAATGTCGGACAAGGTTACGGAAGTCCATTTTAAAGTAGATGAACCTGAGGAAACACTGGCGGCGAAGAGATACAGACCATAACAGAGGTACAGAATATATGTAAGTAGCGAAATTAGAAATGTACTCGACGGTTCGAAAGGAACTGCGCTATTCAGAATGGAGAATGAGTCGTCACAAGAGGGAGAGGTCCCTTGTAAAATAGGAGGTTACAGAATTACTATGATCACCGATTCGGGTTCTAAATTGAACCTGATTAGCCAATCAGATTGGAAACGATTATGCGAGCAAAATGCTGTTATGTTTAACTCACTACTCAAGATATTAGTTTTTGAGGCTCCAATTTCAATACAAAACGGTCCGGAACTGATTAATAAATTTTATGTAATTGGAAATAGAAAACAATCTCTGTTAGAATGGGACACAGCTATTCAACTCAACCTTCTAAAAATAGGTTTGGACATGCGTAGAGTTGAGGAAGCTGAACCGTTTGCCAAATGGTGGAATGTTTCTGTCAAGCTGTCTATTAACGAATCTGTAGTTCTCGTGCAAAAACCCATGAGACGTGTACCGACGGCGGTGGAGGGCAAAATAACTGAGAAACTGGGAGAGACTTTAAAGTTGGACATCATCGAACCAGTAACTGGCCCAAGTGCCTGGATATCGCCGGAGGTGATTGCCTTTAAAGATGATGGCGATATGTTTTATTTTGTGATTTAAAGTACCGTTGGTCTGCTTGCAGCAAGAAGTTCAGCGATTCTGTTTAAAACAGAAAAATTCGAAGTGGTACTGGAGAGTACCGTCAGACAACAAGAGGTTAAAGGCTGAAAGTTTTGGGACACATCCTATCATATGAGGGGATTGAAGTTGATGAAGAAAAAGTAAAAGTGATCACAGCATTTAAAGCGTCGAAAAATAAGGAAGAATTACGTAGTTTTCTTGGCTTAGCTACATTGTGGGTAAGTTTGTAGTTGACTTGGCAGACAGCACCGAGCCTCTAAGGAAACTAATGAGATGCAAGGAGAAATTTATTTGGGGCTATTAGCAAGACGAGACTTTCCATGAATAAAGCCGAAAATTGCCGCGGTATTGAAACTCTCATACTTTAACCCACAGGACGAAACGTGTTTAATTGCAGATGCTAGTCCGATGGCCCTGGGTGCCGTACTAGTGCAATTTGATAAGCCAAATACTTCTCGGATCATTTCACTTGCCAGTAAGAGTCTCTCACCGGTGGAAAAGAGATATTCACAAACCGAAAGGAAAGTCCGACCTTGGCTGTGGACAAATTTTAATATTAATAACCGATCACAAGCCACTTGAAACCATGTTTAAGCCAACCTCACGACCCCCGGCGAGTATCGAAACATGGTTGTTAAGGTTACAATCATATCGTTTCTGAGTGATCTATATGACTGGACCAGAGAGAAGCATAATTTTCGAGTCGTGTCCACTTTGATTCCGAAATCACTCTCCATATCACAGATTACCGATCTCTTAGACGAAGAGATACAAGACGCAATGACGTGTCTAAGCCAGAACCCGTAGAAAGCGAACATGTGAAGCCCCTATTTTATCCATTTCGTTTGGAGCTGTTTATAGTTGGTGATATCCTATTACGAGGAACTAAACTAGTAATCCCACGAAAGTTGCGAAAAATAATTCTTTGCCTCGCACATGAGGGACATCCAGGAATAAGTGCAAAGAAACGGAGGTTACGCTCCAAAGTTTGGTGTCCTTGTGTGGACAAAGATGTTGTTAAGGTTGCCTCATAGTGTCAATGCCCGCAAAAACAGCTCCGAAGGAGAGACACCCTTTCCCGAATGGACCCTGGAAACTGGAAATTCTTAGCAATAGATATTTTAGGTTCTTTACCTAATGAGGATGATATATTGGTACTGATTGATTACTAATCCAGATGTATGGAGTTCAAAGTGATCAAATCGATAACATCCAAAACCATTATTAATGAAATGGAAGAGGTATTTTCAAGATTGGGATTTCCAGAGACACTAATGTCTGACAATGGAAGGCAATTCATAAGTGTCGAGTTTAAAAGTTTTTGCAATAACAACCAACGGCATTGGGCTAATGACTACGCCCCCATACTGGCCACAGGCTAACCGTGAAGTAGAAAATATGTACAGGTCCATAGTCAACAAGAATGAAATTTAGAAGTTCGTTTTAATATACAATGCTACGCGCTCCACCGACAAAAAAAATGTTAAACAGAGTAATAAGAGAGTGCAGAATTTCCTGAACTCAGGACTTGGTAAGGGAAATGGCAGACTCAGAAGAGAAAGATAAGAATATGCGGAAAAAAGCGAAGGGACACAGTTGATCGATAAGGCCAGGAGTGCGTGAGATATTGGCATCCAAGTTCGAGATACAATACTCTTAAAGAATTTAATATTTCCGCACAAGTTGACACCCACATTAGATACTACCACATGTAAGGTAGTAAATCGAGAAGAAAATGTTGCGCAGATTTCCGCTGTCGGCTAAACATACACCAGGAATGTCATTTGAAAAGGATTGTGGCCACAAACCCATTGAGTCCGGCAGCGCCAGTTTTCCTCGACGCCGAGTTTTTCTCGAGCTACCTCAACATCTGAGGATCAGCAGAAGCCAAACGAGAACTTCCAACTACGTCTGGAGAAAACCGAAGGAATGTCCGTACCTGTAGGAGGAAGTGACAATGCACCCTCATAATCCAGCAATTATGAATACGTGTATGTAACGTTAATGGAAACACGGTATTTTAGATTAGAAGTACCTTATATCTGACGCTTATCAGAGCTCCTGAGAGGTATTTGAGAGCTTGAAAATTATGGTGCAATTTACACAATTTTTGAAGATGAGTTGACTTACCTTTATGGTACTTTTTAAGTTTTGATTTAACGGGTACTCCAAGTAGAGGCTCTATTTCAATAACTTTTTTTGACAGATCAGGCGTCAGTCATGGCAAGTTGTTATGTTACTTTTGTTTAGTATTGTTTGGCATCTCATCATGGAAAGACTTAAGCCTAAACTATGTTTATAAATCATTCAACTTTAACTGCCATTTCATCCAGAAAAAACAACGTTTGGTGTGGTTTGTGCGCCGGTGGAATCATCGCTCCATATTTCTTCAAAAATGATGCCAGCGAGAACGTAACCGTCAATGGCGACCGTTGAATAGATTTATTGAGAGAACACTTTGGCGAGCAGATAGTTTCTCATTTTGGGCCGGTCGATTTGCCACCAAGATCGTGTGTTAGACTTTTTCCTGTGGGGATATTTAAGGTCTAAAGTCTATGCTGACAATCCCACTTCGATTCAGGTCTTGAAGCAAAACATCTGTATGTCATTCGCCCATTACCAGTCGAAATGCTCGAACGAGTCATCGAAAATTTGACTCAACGTATGGATCATCTGACACGTCTCCGTCATTTGAAAGAGATAGTCTTCAAAAAATAAATGCCAAAGAATATTCCTTCGAATGATAATAAACAGTTCCCATTAAATTTGATGTCTGCGTTTTTTCTTTAAAAAGTATGGAACCTCGAAGTGGAAGAATCTCATTCCACGTAAAATATTCATATAGCGTGATTGTAGTCTGATTTCTCCCATTTCTCAATGTAATATAAAAATGTCAGGGTATTAACTGCAATTCGCCGATTATCACACCGTAAACAAGTTTTATCCTGAGCAAGTTAAGCATTAATGAATTAAGAAATATATATAAATATATATCTATCTACCTCTATTAGAGTGAAATATTTAAAAATTGCAGTTTAATAAATTGTTTTATAGAATTATTTGTTAAAAAAGAAAGTGTTACTTGGAAAGAAGTAATGCGCTTGAAACAAATATATGAGAAGTACTTGTATATCTGTAATTGGTTTCTCTAGTTATTTAAAAAATGTATTAATTGTCATTTATTTTTGAATCATAAAAGCAAAACAATACAAAAGGAAACGGCTAATTTTGATATTATGGCTCGAATTACTTGAACAAATTGTTGTTTTTTGGGCTATTAGAAATAGTAACAGAAAAAGTTAGATTTACACATATATTTTTTGATATGTCATTTGTTTGCAAAACTACATACATACATATGTATGTGATCAATTGTCTTAAGGGGGTATTCTCATGTAAACACTTCGAAAAATCGATTTTTTTATGTTTTGACAGTAAAACCTATTGAAAACATGCTGTGAAAAATTCAGACCGAAATTCATAGTATTTGATAAGTTACAGCTCATAGTCGACGACGTGTCGTAAGCGACTGTCTACCAGGCACCATGACAAGTCTGCAGCTGCTACGTTTCTAAACGCATTTTTCTCGAATCATCATTTTCTGAAACTGTCATGGTCTTAAAAAAAAGTATTCAACCGATTGCTTTAAAATTTACATATGTTCTTCTACTCATTTATAGTTGTCCCTTCCAGAACTGTTTATTATCGAAAATATTTTCATTTTTTTTTAACGATTTTTAACGAAAAAGACAAGATTTTCGTTACTTTTTTTTGAAGTTCATTTTTTTTTTTTAATGAAATTGATTATATTTGGTAGGGACGATAGCCGCAGAACTACTGAATAATAATCCATTTATTTATTTCAGACAACATGAACAGCCGCTATCACCATGACCAGTGAACTATTTTTTTTGTGGGGACTACTTTGATTTAAAAAAAAAAATATAACAAAAATGTAAATAACGAAATTTTTTTTTTTGTACATTTCAAAATAAAAATAAAAATATATTAAAAAATTAAAATGATTGAATTTTGTTGTCGCATAAAAAAAATTTTCCTAAAAAGTGGTAAAAAAGTGGAGTACCCCCTTAACTGAATGGAAAAATTGATATCAGACGGAATTCAAGATCGAAAAGTGAGTTTATGGTGGTAAAAAAGTGTGAGTGTTTTGCAACTTTCGGATTATTCTTAGTTTTCATACAATAATTATGTTGAAGCTACAAGTGCGATAAATCTAATAATCAACGTCAGAATTCTCAAATTTAACCACATAGCACATAAATTTGTTCAAAATCTACATTTTTCTGCGCAAATGTATATCTTAATTTCAGAAATCATAAATTTTTGAAAGAAATTTCGAGAAAAACGAGTTTTCAGTTTCGAATCAAAATTACGTCTAGTTAATTTCTTGATAAACACTCTATAACTTTTTTTTAGATGTACATTGATTTTGATACAATGAACTTTTTGATAAATCTCTGTAAACAAATACAATTTTTTAAATAACCGATATTTATAGTTATAAATAAAAATAATGAGATGTTGAGGAAAAATTTCTGTGGCATGTATTTGTTATATGCTATCGTAAAATATTTGATATTTCAATAATGAACACAATTTTTTCAAAATTAGTATTTTCTTAATTATATACATACAGCAAAAATTTGAAAAAATTCATGAATCTGGACAATTCTTCGCGTAAAATTTTAACTTTACATTGTGAAAATCCCATTTTCTATTTTGTTAACGGTATTGTCGTTAAAATTGGTTGGCACATTCGACATCTTTCTCTTGCAATACTTTTTAACCTGAAACAAGAGTTGATATACGAATTACTTCTTCGACCATTTATAAGCATATACAAATGTACGTACCTTTTAGAAATTGTTTTCAAGTAATAAAGGGTGTTTCAAAGTGGCAAGTAAAAATTCAAATGTCAATATGCTAGCTATATACAAAACTTTCAGCATTATTTACTACTTACCGGTATCTATGTACTTATACCCAAAAATTTATAATACAAAATCGCGTCTAGGGTATTTATTTCCAATTTAATCATTTTAACCATTACACACCCAAATTTAAAGATTTCAAGTGCCATGAACAAAACACATTATTATTATTTTGTTTTTGTTTTTTCACTACACTTATGTTTACGAATTTGATTTTGAAATCTTTATTAGATGTTGTAACGGCAGTTTTATCCATAAAATAATAAAATGTTAAAAGTTTAACTATGTGCTTAAAAACTAATGAAAATGTATACATAGACGAATATGTATTATGCAATTTTTTTTTGTTTTAATTGTTTGTTTTTGTTGTATTTTCCCCTTTTTGGATGTTGGCTTTCACATTACTTCGTGTTGTAGTTTAAATAAATTTCTTATTTTGTTTGTATTTAATTAGCTTTTGCATTATCCGGTTTTCAGTTATTAAATTCTTTTATCATTTTCAGATGTATAAAGAATTAAAATATGTATACTTTATTATGTACAATTCGCTTAGGACTGCTCATCCACCAGCAGCATAATTTGTTGAGTTGTTGTCTGAGCAGGATTCCTTGTACATTCCACTTGATGAGCGTTCCAATCTTTTCGTTGACAGAATTCAGAGCAATATGGAGTCTTTCGACAAAGCGAGCACTCGGCTAAAGCTTCTCTGTTGCAATTAGCACACTAAATTATAAAATTTACGTTTAGTTAGTATATTATTCAAAAACATATTTTGGTATATAATATTGTAAATTAATAGTAAACGTAAATATAATTTTAAAATAAAAAGAAAAAAGTTACGAAAATTCATTATTCAGAAACATGATATGAACGGTTTATTTGATATTGAACCAAGGTTTTCATTTGTGGCAAACAATAATTTTTAACTGATTCAACTGATGTCGATTGAATAAGAAATGAGGAAAAAATAAAACATTTTTTACAAGAATTCTGAAAATTATATCAAAAATTATTCCACAAATATGTTTGAGTTTTCGCCAGATGTGGAGAAAAGCGTCTTTTTATTACAAAAAAAAATTAATTTCAAATGTGATTCATAAAACTACTTTTTCTTCTTTCAATAATTGATTGTGAAAAGTAAACATTCATAGTGTGTCTTCGACAATGGAGTGAAAAAGAATTTTCAAAATTATTTGCGATCGATAACGATTTTTATAAAGACAAAATTGGTCTAAACGGAGAAAAAATACTTTCACATAATTGGTGCACAAGCAATTTTTCAAAGTAGAAATCTTCTTTTGCCTTTGCAATAACGTTCACCCATTTTTTTTTTTTTTTTTCTTTATTGAGAGGCATATCAATATTACTCAGCATCTTAAATTTTAACATTGTAATTCTTGAAATATGTCATAACAGATTATAGAACGTCTTGTTTGCAAATATATAGGCAGGATCAGAGTATGCATATCTACTTTGTATGTATTTATGTCGTAATAGTTGAATACATATATTAGTGAAACGAACAAACCCAACATATTTTAGTTTAACTTGTATTGTTGTTAGTTGTGTTTTGGATTAAACGTATATGTACATTACTAAATCAAATTTAAATTGATTTACTAGTATGCTCGGTACAAAAACAATTACCTTCTTTGCCGATATTATTTCATTTCCATGCAATGAACCAGAAATATTTGGATCTTCAAGGTTTCGCATGGCGGCCACCGCTGCATCCCGCTCCTTTTGAAGAATTTCAATCTTTCGATCATATGAATTCTTTAAATCGGTCAGAATACGTTTGAAATCATTTGTGGCCTTCACCATTGTGCAATAGACATTCTCCAGATTTTTCATTGCTTGACTATTATCCAACAAAGCAATGGAACTAGTGTCATTTATATTGACTACGTATGTCTCACGATCATAGGGATTAATTTGAGTTTGATCAACCAGTTCGGTCGATGTATCAAGGCTGTCATTTAATGTAGGCCAGGGTTCGTCTTTTGATGTGATATTATCTTCAGCAGTTAAGAAGATATTTTCATCAACCACAGTTGCAGTCGGTGGCGGTTCGACGTTATTATTACTGTTATTCGGGTTGTTATTGCGCTTTCGCTTCGGTACTGCATCAACATCAAGATCGGTTTGGTTTCGCTTCCGACGTTTATAAGGAGTAAATAAACGAACAGGACCAGATGCTACAAAAATATATATAATATTAGTATATCTGAACTATGTATGTATGCTTAGAAAGAAAGATATTCAATGAATAATTTTATATATTACAATCAAACGACAAAGAATTGGTGATTGCTTAGTAATAAAAATCATCACTACTTTTCAGGTGTTTTAATTGTTTACTCCTGTTGTACATTGGTAAAATTTTGTTGTAAGTAAAAACAATTTTTGATTCTATGGCGGTGTTGGTCTTTTAATTAGAAACGACTTTGCAGTATATAATTTTCTTAATTCATTAAAAAATAATATTGCCACATTAAAACTATTACTTGGGATAAACGATGTAACACCTTTTATTTGAATTTTACATAAAAAAAACAACATTAATTATATTTTTAAGGAAATGAGCTAAACACAAAAACACAAATTCAAATTGAACAATATGGATTAATTTTTTAATGTTTTGTTGGACAATCCTTATTTTTAACCATTGTCCAACCTTCGCGGCAAACTTTGAATTAAATATTGGCAGGTTTGCTCTGATTCGCTGTTCCAACTTTTTTGAAACATTTGAAACAACTTGTCTCTATTCCGGGGTTTTTGGACCCTAAAATCTCGTTTTACAATTACGCATAAGTCTTCAATTGGGTTGGGAGCATCACCCACATCTTATAAGCGCCTCCCTATCATCCGAGCTGACATTTCTTTATTAATTTGATGTCCAACTTCAGCATTTATTTCACGTGTGCACGGCGAACATTTGTGCGATAGCCGACATTGACAATTTCTCCCTCATTTTTGGAGTGCATTACTTTGTTCCCATTCTTATAATTAATGCATTGGGGTATAACTATAGTCATGCTTCTGGGTAAGCAGTTACAGTCGTAGGGCTATAACCAATTCTTAACCCGTCAAGTAACGGCTATAAGCGGAAGCTTTAGCGGAGCAACTCCGACATATTTGGTTTACTGAATTCTAATTGCAGCGTCTGTTCACCAGAGGTGCAGCTGGGAGTGGGCATCGGTCTTGAAACAAGCGGCTCAATTTTAAGGAAATCCTAGAATATAAAGAAAAGCTTCAGCGTTCAAATTACGTAGCCAGCCAAGAAACACACACCGGGGCATAATTTTAATTTTTAATAATCAATCAGCAAATAGGCACGTGCTTATTTAGTAACGCCGTCCAACGCATACATTATGAATAACGGTAAATATAATTTACAGTGCGAGTCTTATAAAAAGTATGCAGCGTTTTGATTTCTTTTAACACATCGTTTCTAATTATAAGTCCACCACTGTGTATACTATATATAAATTATATATGGATGGATCACTTTACATATGTTTATTTTAGTTTCGAAACAAAGTTTGCAATATTTTAAAACTAAATATAAATTAACATTTATTTTTTGTTTGCTGGAGTTATATATATATACAATTATTATAATAAAATGTTTTGGATTTATTAACTTGCTGCTTTTAAGAAAATAATATAAATTTCTATTTCTGTTATATAATTAAACTTGTATAAACATGATATGACACAAACGCTAAATTATTTGTTATAAGGTAAATAAAACATTATAGAAGTATAGGAACGTTTTCTCAATGTCTGGTCAGCAGCCATCTGTCAGCTAAGTTCTTTCCCGAAAGAAGGTGTCTTGTTTACATTAACCAGAACTTAACTGACAGTTGGCTGCTAATCAAACATTGAGAAAGCGGCCCTATATTAATGATTTAAATTTAATTTTATAGTTGTTTACTCACCAGCTTCATCATCGCAACAAACGGTGCAGCTGCAGTTTGTAGCGTGTGGTGTCAAAATTCCATCGTCTATTAAGGATTGCAGAGATTTTCCACCATATTTAATGGATCTCTTCCAATCTTTACTCGACCCACGTCCACAAACATTTTCAAATTCGCTGGGCGTATACCATTTATCCTTATATTTGACACAACGTCCACGACCTCCAGATCCTAACTTACTACGGTACAAATCAGCGCTGGTTGTCTTGCAACGAATTGGAAAAACTTCCATATGGGTTGTTTCAGCCCAATTCACTCCTGTCCCTGACCCACAGCCTGAACCAGCACCCTGAGCAGGGTGTTCACTGGTTGCTGTACTATCATGACTGTTATTACTGCCAGAACCGTCGTGATTGATTCCCACTCCACCACCGCCTCCGGTCGTTTGCTGGATGACAATTGTCTTCAAATCTCCCCCCATACTGCCTACGACAGGGCTGCTCGATATATAACCGTTATCGACACAAAGCATTTGCTTAAAATGCGGTAATTGGTCCGGTGTGATCACATTAAATGATGCTCCTGTGATCATAGAGCCTATTGGCAGGGACACCGGTACAGAGACCACACCTCCACTGCCGCCGCTATTCTCATTAGAGGTCACCATTCGCACTTTAGTATCCAGCTTTTAATTTTTCCAATTGTTAAAACGTATAGTTATAAATGCAGAAGCAAACGAGAAAAAAAGAAAAAATTGTGTACACATCAATTGCGCTGTTGAAGACAGAAGGTTGTACGCAAGGGAAAGGGGTGTAAAAGCTGTGAGCGCGGGAAGGGGCTGCGCGCAAACTTGTGCTCAGAACGCCACGCCGCCAGCCCTAACACCAGTTTATTATAATTACCTGGTGACCAGAACTTTCCAAAATCACCTCTTCCTTCACAACATCGCGCGCTTCGTCATTAAGAACACCCAGGTCTTTTACATCTCGTATCCTGCCTAGATGCAGTTCAGCAGAATCGACCTGTTCCATCTTTACACTATACTTTTTTCTCACTTAATTTCACTTTTATTTGGTACTTCGCGCTTCTCACACTATTTTCCCCCGTATTTTAATGAATTTACGTTAAGTTTAATCAGCAAAGTTTTCAATTCGTTAGTTTTGTAAACAATAAATCACATTTTGCTTATAAATAAAATTTTGTGGAAAATATTAACTGAACATGACATTTCTTGATAACAAAAGGTTTGTTTGATTTGTGACCGCTCAAACAAAAATTGACATTTGGAAGGCGACTTCTTTCAAATTCCCTCATTCGTTGATATTGCCATATTTAAAATCAACAAGCTGACGAACATCAAGTATTGATTTTTTTTATACTAATTTTATAGTACTGTGTTTAAAATTTTATAGATTAATTGATAGAACTAATACAAAAATCTATTAAATTATGTTAAAAATTACTCAGTACAAACAATTGGAACTTTGACAGTTGAAAAAAAAAGGATCTGGGTTACCATATCAATTTTTAAATGAAAAGAAATATATGCCATCACATATTTTTATTGCTTAGTTGTAAAAAAAATTTATTCAACAAATATATTCCATCACATATTTTATTGTTTAGTTGTAAAAACAAAATAATTCATGGATTTCTCCACATAACTGCAAGCTTTTTTCTTCTTTGCCAATCAGAAGCATCAAATTAAGCTTAGCCATTCTGATTCCGCCCATTGAGTTTAATTTTGATTGTGTTCATTGAGTTGAAGAACCAATTCAAAAGAACTAAACTAATATATAAGTACGACACTGTAATAAAGAGTTGCCGCTTTTATTCAACACTTGTAAATGGTGTGAAATCTATTATTACACCATTACATTTTCGGTTGTATTTCTTTAGTGTGTATTTTCAACAACTTTTAAGGATTTGCAGATTTTCATTGCTAAAAAATGGAGTTGGGTAAAAAGTTATTGGAGCAGGGCTGGTAAATATGCTAAACGTTGAAATCCAAAATATTTTGTAAATGTTTGAAATATAGGTACATAACTGATGAAGGGATTAAAAAAGTTATTGCTGCAGCCTCCAATGGAGATGGTACGGAAGTCAATGATGTTCGAAAAGTAATTTCTGTCATAATGAATGTAAGGGGCTGTTATCTAAATATGAAAGATATGGTTATTGATCAGAGTAACGTTTTGTGTCTGACAGATGGATTTACGAGAAATCGGTGGCGGCGCTCTTCCAATAAAAAAAGACAACAGTATTCCTGGTCGAATTGTTCTCCAATTGCAAAAAACAAGAAATATATCTGCGCCAAAATCAAACGAAGAATCCAAAACCTCTCCAAGATTTTTACAATTGGAACTGACTGATGGTCAAACCACAATTCATGCCTTAGAACTAGAAAATATTTCGACATTGAATATGAACTTACCACCGGGAACAAAAATTTATTTTCGTTCCGAACGACTTAACTTAATGCAAAATTTTTTAATCCTACGTTCTTCAGAACTACAGGTTTTAGGTGGTCGTGTTGAGGCACTGGTGGAAAAATGGGAACTGGCACGTACTATGTTAAAATATGCCAAAAGCGGACGTAGAATGAGCGGAGCTAATGGTCCACCACCATGGATACCGTTTGGAAAAAAACTAGAAAATTCACTATCAAATGAGCGTAACTTTAAAAGTTTACAAGCTGCAGGATCAGATGGGAAAGAAACAAAAGAGAACGAGGAGTTTAATGCCATGCGTAACGAAGCAATAGCAGAAGCAAGTAAAACGGGATCGAAAAAGGTATATATTACATTCTTAAAAAAAAACTCGAAAAATTAATTTAAAATAATATTTTCTAAGCAAATGCATATGTATACGGTATGTTCGTACTAAATTTTTTAATACATTTTCTAGATCTTTGGCGGGGGCGGACAACAAATGCTGGATCATAATGTTAAAAAAATACTTGAAAAAGGTTTTAGTGAAGAAGATGCGAAACAGGTTTTGCGTACCACTAATAATAATTTGGAACGTGCCCTTTATAACTTAAAACGTCGAGGAGAAGTCAAAAGAGCGGAAGAAAATGGGAATGAAAGTGGAAATTTCAGAAATTCGCAAGCTGGTACATTTATATCATCGAAGAATAATCGAGGAGTCCCAACACGAGAAATGGGACCTGGAAAACGAGGAGGGCCATTAGCAAAAGAGGATGCTAACGTAGCGAAACCAGCCGGAAATGTATCCCTCTTTGATTTTTTGACTGATAAATTACCAGTAGATACTGGATCGAATAGCAATCCAGCCAATTCAACATTTACTACAAATATCCCTGACGAGCCAACAAAGTCAAATAAATTTGAAAAAAATAAGAAAGAAGCACC
Source organism: Bactrocera neohumeralis (assembly GCF_024586455.1). Taxonomy (NCBI): domain Eukaryota; kingdom Metazoa; phylum Arthropoda; class Insecta; order Diptera; family Tephritidae; genus Bactrocera; species Bactrocera neohumeralis. The sequence continues at coordinate 54,259,354 of NC_065923.1, forward strand.
CAAACCTAGTGGTACTGAAAAGAAAATAACTGAAAGCAATGTTCAGACTAATTCTAACACATTGCATGCAAGGTTTGAAAATACGATGTCTAGCAGTTTTGCCGCTAACCGCTCGACTGGACAAGTAAATGTACGTCAGAGAACTGATCGCGGTAATATCAATACTAGGGGAGGACGTAGTTTTAATGAAAGATTGAAGAATACCCCGACTTTTAATCCTTTTAAAGAATCTGGAAATGATCGTAATAACGAGAATATTCGTTCTTCTGGTTGCCTCTCAAATATAAATACAAACCAAGGTCGTAATAACCGGGTATCGTATGAACGAGGAAAAAATTCTAATACTTCAAATGGAGATTTACCAGAAACTGAAATTAGTAATTATGCAAACAAGCGAGGAAACGAAAAACAACAACAGCAGAGAAATCATGGAGGAGCAGAATATATTGGCGGAAACAATGAAAACAGAAGCCGATTTGCCAATAAACGTGAAAATAGCAATCAACATCAAAATAATAATACTGATAGTAAAAATAGTAGTGCAACTAAAAGTACTGCCAGAGTAAATTCGAACAGCAGTAATACCAGCCAAATAAATAAATTAATTGAAGACACCTCCAAATTGAAAATCTCTGATCTCGGTCGTAGTCCCGGTAGCACAACTGGGGAAGCTTGCTCTAACTTGCAAATATCACCGAACACTCCCCTAAATATCGGACCGAGTCAGCAAACTAATCAAATAGAAAGCTCTGCGCAAGCTAATGACGGTTATTCTTACGACACAAGTAAAATTATTGGTTTTCAAAACAAAAAAACTAATGAATTTGCTATGACCTTGTTAAAGAGCCAAGGCCTAGTTTCATCAAAGTCAGCTTTATATGCTCAACTGCAACAGCAACCTTCGTCGTCCCGTTTACAAGCACCGTTTCAAATGAATTCGTATGTTTCTCCTACAAGTGACTATTCGCTACCCACCCCACCGACAGAATCAACTGCAGCACCAATTCCAAGTCATTTTGGAATGGTACAAGGTGATGGCTGGCATGTGTGTGTGTGTGTGTGTGTGTGTGTGTGTGTGTGTGTGTGTGTGTGTGTGTGTGTGTGTGTGTGTGTGTGTGTGTGTGTGTGTGTGTGTGTGTGTGTGTGTGTGTGTGTGTGTGTGTGTGTGTGTGTGTGTGTGTGTGTGTGTGTGTGTGTGTGTGTGTGTGTGTGTGTGTGTGTGTGTGTGTGTGTGTGTGTGTGTGTGTGTGTGTGTGTGTGTGTGTGTGTGTGTGTGTGTGTGTGTGTGTGTGTGTGTGTGGTGTGTGTGTGTGTGTGTGTGTGTGTGTGTGTGTGTGTGTGTGTGTGTGTGTGTGTGTGTGTGTGTGTGTGTGTGTGTGTGTGTGTGTGTGTGTGTGTGTGTGTGTGTGTGTGTGTGTGTGTGTGTGTGTGTGTGTGTGTGTGTGTGTGTGTGTGTGTGTGTGTGTGTGTGTGTGTGTGTGTGTGTGTGTGTGTGTGTGTGTGTGTGTGTGTGTGTGTGTGTGTGTGTGTGTGTGTGTGTGTGTGTGTGTGTGTGTGTGTGTGTGTGTGTGTGTGTGTGTGTGTGGGGGGGGGGGGGGGGGGGGGGTGTGTGTGTGTGTGTGTGTGTGTGTGTGTGTGTGTGTGTGTGTGTGTGTGTGTGTGTGTGTGTGTGTGTGTGTGTGTGGTGTGTGTGTGTGTGTGGTGTGTGTGTGTGTGTGTGTGTGTGTGTGTGTGTGTGTGTGTGTGTGTGTGTGTGTGTGTGTGTGTGTGTGTGTGTGTGTGTGTGTGTGTGTGTGTGTGTGTGTGTGTGTGTGTGTGGAAAATTGGAGATCTCTGTTTTGCCAAATACTGGGATGATGGACGGGTAAGTTTTATAACTGTACTCTGGCCACATGTTGCATTTTATTAGATTCGCATGTATGTATGGTTGTAAGCACTAAATTAAGATACCGAACTGTAATTTGGTAACAACAGTAATATTGACTGAAAAATACTTGTATTGTTTTGTGAAAAGCGTGGGGTGTTTGTACCATATTGTTCGTAGTATATCGATCATATCACACTTTTCTCTCAATAATACATGATTCAATTATATATGGTTTTGTATATAACCCAAAAACAACAACTTGTCAAAAGTAATTGTACCCATGAAGTCAAAATGATGTCTTCTTTTGTATTGTTTTGTTTTTATGATAAATTTAAAATAAATAAATTTTTCTAAAATTTCAAGCAATCAGAATGCGTTTTAGTATGATAACTATAACTGAATTCGAATAGATTGTATATAACACAAAACCATCAAACGAAAAATAAAAAACAAAAGTGATTATGGATATAAACACTTCTTTCGTGAGACGAAGAGCTTCGTATCGACACAACCTTATATAATTGATTAATGTAAATAACACATAATTATCAAAATGTAGACAGAAAATTCATGGAAGATTAAATCATGCAATAATACATGTATTTTCAGTCAATATTATTATTATCAGTTTGTAGTATATTAAGAATTATTTTTTGAAGTGCTTTAAAAGCGTGTTTTTTTTTAATTTTTCAACTAATTTATTTTAGTAAAATTTAGCACACTGCATCTAGTTTGATTCAACTTAAAATATGGGATAGATTATATCCCAATTATGTTAAAAGCAAAGCACTTCATAAATAAAAAAATATACATACATACTATATTTGTAAGCTTCAACATAAGTTCAAATTTCAAAAAAGGGATATCAAATCGAAACCAAATCGAAAATTCATTATATTTTCCATTGACAAACATTTGTAAATAATATTTTCCTCCGAACCATTGCACAGCGGTTGCGCCTTTATGGGAGCCTCGGACCTTAAATACCTTAAGATGTGATATCGTTTCAAAATTTTCACCGAAAATCTATAAAATATGATAAATATATTATTAAATAATTGGGCACATCGTACGATTATACCTTATAGCTCCTATAGTAACAGTCAGTACCGGATCGATCAATTTTTATTTTTTTTTTTTAGTTTAAGGCAAACTGAGCGTGCTTTTACTAATAATCATACAATACAAAAGTAAAATACACACTTTAAATAATATTCGCATTGATTGATGGTACTCAAAAATGTTGTGATAACAGAAAATAAGCCAAGAAAAATATTTTTGTATTATAATTAGAAAACGTACTATAATTTTACAAATTCATTGACTCATTAAGTAAATTTATAATCGATTTTAGTAGCGTTTATTTGTTATAAACAAATTGTCGTTAAGTAAGGTAAGTAATGGCGGAACGTTTTAGTAGCCAACTATGACAAAGGATAAGACGACCATTTTGAGAAAGTACGGCCCCGGGAGAAAAATTACTAGCGTCTGTAATCAGAACAAATTTTTTTAAGAAATTATGAAGTTGCAAAATTGGTTCACTTATCAAGTCTTTAAGCTTCTCGTAAGCCTCTACATAATCATGTTTTTTACTTCTATTTTAGCCCATTTCCTTAAGCAATTTGTCATTGGTTTTGCTATTTTAGCGTAATTTCGAATAAAATACGATAACGTTTAATCCAAAGAAATGCTCTAATATCTTTTACTATGAGAGGATTTGGTTTGATTCTATCGGGAGTTACAATATGACTATGAAAGTTAGCTTCCTTTTTCAGGGATTCTCATTTGTCTAATTGTCATTTTAAATTTGCTTCAGACAATTTTTTAAAAAGAAGTTGTAATGAATTTAAGTGTTCAGCGTGAGATGTGGAAAACACCTTAAGCAAAACAATGTTTATGGAGCAATGATCAAACAATATTACTCATGCATCGTTGGAATGTGGAAGGTGCGTTTCTAAGACCAAATGACATACATTTTGAAAAAAGCACCCGGAAATTGAAATTAAATTGCCCGGGTAAATGATATTTCAAAAAAATGTATTTTGCTAAGTTGGTAAAACTGTCCTTAATTACTGTGCCAAATATGAGCGCGATCTGTCAACCAGTTTGTTTACAGCAGTCGGTACACCTCAGTAATGCGTTGTGATTTTTATCAAAAACACAAGCCTACGAGTAGTACCAAGCTTTCAAAAACGGTCGAGAGATCGCCTCGTTCTGGACGACCTTCGGCCTCTTCAACTGATGAAACTATTAAAAGTGTGAAGGATAAGGTACTTGAAAATGGTCAAAGAAGTGTTGGAGAGGTGGCAAGAGAGCTCGACATCTCTCGCGAGTCCGTTCGAATGATTTTGGTGTATATTTTGGGTATAAAACGCGTTCTTGCTCGACTCGTTCCGATAAGGCTGAGTTTTTTTTCAGAAAGAGTACCGTAACAGGTCTTCCGATGAGTCATGGATTTATAGTTTTACATGCAAACAAGTTAACAATCATCAGAATGGAGAGAAAAACGAACTGAAAACAAAAACAAACCACGCCAAAGCCGCTCATAATTAAGTTGATGCTCATTGTAATTTTTTCGAAATATGTATATGTGGTCACGAATTTCTTCCGGAGCGACACACGGTCATTAAAGAGTACTCGAAAGAGTCCCGCGTTTGCGTGAGAACATCCGCCAAAAACGGCCGGAAATTTGGAAGAACAATTCATGGATTTATGAATAATAGTGCACCATCGCATCTAACCACGATTGTGACCGAATTTAAAGCGAAAAACGCAATGAATTCCATCGATCAACTACCGTATGCACCAGATTTGGCTCCGTGTAATTTTTTCTTGTACTCAAACTGAAATTGCCGCTCTGTGGAACCCGTGAAAAGTGTTTCGAGTAGTGGAAAAATCGTTGGGATAAGTGTATTATATCATTAAATCTTTTGCATTTTATTTACAATTTCGAGTACTTTTTGGTCACAATGTACAAATGTATTCGTAATGACCGTTTTCGGTATAGAATGCAGTTTTGGGTATCGACTGTGCGTCCATTTGTTGAAAGCCTTTGTTGTAAAATACCGGCATCCTTTTTAACAATTATTTCGCCCATGCTTGGTAAGTGATATGTTCTCCTTCTTCTTAATTGGCGTAGGCACCGCTTACGCGATTATAGCCGAGTTAACAACAGCGCGCCAGTCGTTTCTTCTTTTCGCCACGTGGCGCCAATTGGATATTCCAAGCGTAGCCAGGTCCTTCTCCACCTGGTCCTTCCAACGGAATGGAGGTCTTCCTCTTCCTCTGCTTCCCCCGGCGGGTACAGCGTCGAATGCTTTCAGAGCTGGAGTGTTTTCATCCACTCGGACACCATGACCAAGCCAGCGTAGCCGCTGTCTTTTAATTCGCTGAACTATGTCAATGTCATCATATATCTCATACAGTTCATCGTTCCATCGAATGCGATATTCGCCGTGGCCAACGCGCAAAGGACCGTAAATCTTTCGCAGAACTTTTCTCTCGAAAACTCGCAACGTCGACTCATCAGTTGTTGACATCGTCCAAGCCTCTGCACCATATAGCGGACGGGAATTATGAGTGACTTATAGAGTTTGGTTTTTGTTTGTCGAGAGAGGACTTTGCTTCTCAATTGCCTACTCAGTCCGAAGTAGCATCAAAAGGGGGGTTTCTCATCCGAGGCTGTTGGTAGTTTTTGATTGGTATATTGTTTTTTTATGTGGCGGGTCCCAAACCCAGCGCACAACACTATGTAGGGGATGTTTCGCTTTCTCACTTTAGCTCGCCTTCGAACGGATGTTCTTAGGCTACCCAGAGGATACTTGGTCAAATACCGGAAGTCATATGTAAAAGAATCGAATGGCGATCAGAGAACTTTCCTCACATGACTCCATCCTAGGATGGTTAGGTATGGTTATTTCGTTGAGTTTTCTATAATCAATTAGCACTCAATTCTTTATTTCACCCGAATCATCCGGTTTCTTTTGGTATTATTCAAGTAAGGCTATTGTACTGTGAATTCTTCTTCGTTTCTCCTTTTCGCAATGTAGTGCTAGTTGGAGATTCCAAGCGACGCCAGGTCCTTCCAACGAAGTGAAGGTCTTCCTCTTCCTTTGCTTCCCCCGGCAGGTACTGCGTCGAATCCAGTTTGTTGATCGAAGGTCCAATTAGTTTGTTGATGGTGGGCTTTAACCTTTCACACTGTTCGCTGGATAGAACTTCATATTCGGTAGTTTGCGCAGATTGTGGGGTCACCCTTTTTGTGGATTGGGCAGAGCGCATTTAAATTCCAACCGTAGAGCATGCTTTTGCCTGTCGACCATATTGTACATAGAAGCTGACCGGCAATCCATTGGCCCCCGCCGCTTTGTTGTTCTTCAGACGGGTAATTGCTATTCGAACTTCTTCAATTCGTCATCGATTGGGGTATCGGGTTCACCATCTCCTCGTGTTCTGCTTTCACTGCCATTCAGCAGGCTGGAGAAGTGTTCCCTCCATAATTTAGTATGCTCTGGCATCAGTCACTAGAGCACCTCTGAGTGTTCTACAAGAGTATGCTTCGGTCTTGAAACCTTATTTTAGTCGCAGCATCTTTTCGTAGAATTTTCGAGCAATACTCCTGTCGGCCAGCATATCAAGCTCTGCGATTCTCGCATTTCGACCTCTCTGTTTTTGTTTGCAAATCCGTCTCGCTTCCCTTTTCAACTCTCGGTATCTATTCCATCCCACACATGTTGTGGTCGATTTTAGCATAGCAAGGAAGGCAGTCTGTTTTCTCTCCACTGCTACACATCACTCCTCATCGTAGCAGCTGTTTTTTTTTTTGGCTTTTCCAAAAACCAATGGTTTCGGTTGCAGCTGTGCGTAAGGAGCGTATCTCGGCTGTAACAAGACAGTGGTCCGAGTCAATGTTAAAAATCTATCTGGGTCGAAATTAAAACAATTACAGTAAACTTCTTTGGCGCCCTATCCGTGCGCAGTTACCAGTAATCCTAGCATCAGAGGTCTCAGTTCGGAGATTCCACCACTGGTAAATTTCCATAAATGGACTTACTGGTGTATGACTTAACCGTTAAATCTTTACTTTAGGAAAGTGTACAGTCATAAACACCAAAATAGTTCGTGACCTAAATTAAAAATCACCATGGGAGATGTCGATCCAAGTAGTAGCGTTAGACGTGTCAAAAGCACACAACGCCTCTAGACGACATTTCTAAATCTATGCTATCTCCAAAGCGAAGGATGTAGCCTACATACGAGGTGTGTTCAAAAAGTATGGCGACAGTTTGCTGACAGTTTTCTTCGATTGCAAGGGCGTGGTGCATCATGAGTTCTTGCCACAGGGAAGAACGGTCAATAAGGAATATTACCTGCAAGTTATGCGCAATTTGTGCGAAGCAATCCGCCAGAAACGCCCGGATTTGTGGAAGAACAAAAATTGGCTTTTGCTCCACGATAACGCCCCTGCTCACACATCGTTGCTTGTGCGCGACTTTTTGGCCAAACAACAACAACACACTAATGATGCCGCAGCTACCGTATTCCCCAGATCTGGCCCCCTGTGACTTTTTCTTGTTCCCTAAACTGAAGAGGCCCATGAAAGGACGACGTTACGCTTCTCTTGACGAGATAAAGACGGCATCGAAGGAGGAGCTGAAGAAGATAAAAAAAATGATTTTTTGAAGTGCTTCGAAGATTGGAAAAACCGTTGGCACAAGTGTATAATATCTCATGGGGATTACTTTAAAGGGGACAAAATAGATATTCATGAATAAATAAATAATTTTTGAAAAAACACAAAATTCGCGATACTTTTTGAACACACCCCGTATTATTCAAGCGGCCAGCAGTCATCAGTATTGTGACAAGGTGAAAGCTCTAAATTAAAAAGATCTGAGCATTAGTGTTCTGCAGGATGGTGTCTTATCACCACTACTGTATCTTGAAGTATTAATAGCATCCACATAGTGAGGTTTATATGCAGCTATTTAATTTAATGGCATATCAGTATCCTCTTCAATTCATTACCGTAGACCACAGAGTTGAAAATCATAATAAAATAGTTGAGGTTTGACAACACTCCCACTGATTTTTTTTTTGAAGATTTGATTAAAATTTGTTTTAATTTCCAATAGTTCAACCAAAATGCATCCATAATAACCATAATAGGGCTCATTATTACATACATCTACAACAATATTAATAAAAGCGTCGATAACTATTTAGAAAATATGAATCTTTATGCATACATTTTTCGTTAATATTTATAAAAACGAATCACTCTATATGGATATTAATTCACATATATCAAAATATTTATTTATTTTAATATTATTAAATTTATATTTTGCAGTATTACGAAGCAGAAGTAACCGCGGTGTCCGAGAAAACATGTGTAGTATTTTACCTTGGATATGGAAACCACGAAGAAGTTTTAAAGTCTGATTGTCTGCCAATAACCGATGGCAATCATTGTCCTGTGAATAATTATAACAGTTCTTTGCCTTATCAGCAATCACTTCCAGGAAAATCCAATGCAATAGCTCCAATTCATTTATCTCAACAAGTCCAACAGGGTGCGTATCAACGCGGTGGAGCGGGCACTCAACGTTTTCGAGGTGAGAGGCAAATGTATGTGCCACCACACAAACGGGAAAATTGACATGTATTAAAATGTGAACAATAAATGTGTTACATTTATTAAATTGACCACTGTTAAAAAAATATTCACATTATATAAAAACTATAGATGAATTATGCCCATAGAAGACGGGCGAGTTAGATTTCTTCAAAGGGCCTTTCAAAAAAAAAAAAAACTAAGAAAAATAATGTTACCAAAATCATGTATACATCAGAATTATTAAATTATGTAAAAATTGTTCAAATATATTAATTAGAACTCGTTCAATATGATTTCAATAAGACTATTATAAACTTTGAATCTGAATTTAAAAAAATATGTGTATTCCGTAAAATAAAACTCGATCCAATTGATTTATAAATACTACATGATCACGATTAACTTGGATGGCATAAAATACAAAACAAATAAAGTGAATTGGTAGAAGTCAAGGAAAATATTGTTTTTTTTAAATGTTGTTGTTATAGCGGTTAACTGATCACCGCTTGGGTGGTAAGATTCAAGTATTGTTTTATTGAAATCATCTAACGGTAGGTCCAGGCAGAGTGCTATTTCAACGAGGTCCTGGAATAGCGAGAGGAGTGTCAAATGAGTGGGATTCATTGGGCATGCAAAGAGGATAGAATCATTCGGGGGCTCATTGCACTCGGCACATATATTTGGTATGTCTGGGTCAATTCTGGATAAGTAGTAAGTAGTTCAACCTGTTTCAGGTTGTACAGAGCGAAGTTGCACAAGGGTCACTCTAGATTCTCAGCACAACTGTAACTCTTCGTGTGCTTTGGGTGGTGGTTTGACTCCAAATACGCCATTCACTGATAGGGAGTCGGTGAAGGTGTTGATGGCTACACCGTGAATGGCGATCAGTATGTGTCTGAAGTTTGTTGTGTCCGTAGTCCGGGCGGCATTTTGTTCGATGTCGTTGATCAAGGAATGACGTCTTGATGCTCCTAAGGGCGGCCCCGCTTTTTCGTCTGCGTTTCACACTATCCAGGCGTTAAAGGGGCAATGATGTGAATTGGGCCTGTTGCAGGTTCAAAGCGGAGGAGCAAACACAGTATCGAAGGGGACCGTTCAGCCAAGAGAAAAAGAAATTGCCGAAAGAAGGAGCTAGTGGAAAATTACACCTGACATCAATATAGCGTTTTCTTAAACATCGAAGGATCATTTGACAATAGCTTCTGCTCTCTTGTCGAAACAACAACAAAGATATAGAATTAAATTGAAGCAAGTTTGTATCCCCTGTATTCAACGTTACCAAGTTTTGCTTTCCATATTTTAGGCCAGTTTCATCATTGTGAATAGCCCAAAAAGCAAGTTACTTCCCACGAGCATTTTCTTTACCATCTTCTACCTCTACAATAACCTCCTTCACCGTGTCAGACTCCTTTCTCCATTCTCCATCAACACCTTCCATTAGCGTTGTACCTCTTCCGATCCCATCTCCAACACATAAACATCCCCATCAACCACTCCGCTTCAACCAAATAGCCGCCGTAGAAAGATCACTGCAAGACGGAGGTAACAGATTGCGCAAACACATCGAAGCATTTCCAGCTGTTCACCAACACTGTTAAATTTTCTGCAATTTTTAATTGAATATGAGAAAGCGTATTATAAGTAATAGAGAGTAATTATTTGTCACGAAGTTTGTAACACCCAGAAGGAAGCGTCGGAGACCCTATAAAGTATATACATACATATGTGTCGGGGATTTCGTTTATTGATGATTCTGTAGAGGATTTGCTTGTTGATGATTCCATGTCGTTGTACCACTTTACACTTAGCACTTTACTACAGCACTATAACTTCACTTTTTATTTTCAATACACTAGCACAGCAAGTTCTGCTCCTATCAAGATCCCTTCTTGAACTGTTTCTGCGAGGACATAGCGCCTAATTATATATACGCACCACTTCATTGCTCTAAAAGTAGCTAACGGTTCCTGCCTCTCTTCACTCTGTTCGCAGAATACGATCAGACCTCACTCAGTAACAGTTTCGCTAGTCCTGTTACTATGCTTATTTGCGCATTCACATTCTATAGTACCGTAATATATGCCGCCAATGCGTCGCCTACTTCAAACGACGCTGTGGCACATACAGTTGCCCACAAAATATTAGCATTCCGACATACGCATGTACACTGACACACAAAATACAAGTACTACCGCTTCGACATACTTATGTATATAAGTAAATGATCAGTATGTTGAGCTGAGTCAATTTCTGTACGTCATTTTCTCTTCAAGAAGCTATAACATATAGCTGTCATACAAACCGAACGATCCGAATCAAGGGCTTGTATGGAAAACTTTCGCATTTGACAATGTATCTTCACGAAATTTGGTATAGATTATTTTCTAAGGCAACAATGTAATATTCGAAGAAATTGTGCAGATCGGATTATTACTATAGCTTCCATACAAACTGAACACGTAGTTACTAAAAGAAATGCACCTGCGAAGGGTATATTAGCTTCGGTGCAGCCGAAGTTAACGTTTTTTCTTGTTTTTTCTCAATATTTCTTTATTTATTAGATCTGCTTTTTGTTTTAAAAGCCAATCACAATAAGTTATAAAATCTTGAATCTATTTTAAAACTAGGCAAACTCAAGCATAGGGTTGTGCGCTGGGATTGGGGCCCGCCACGTAAAAAAACCTCCAATGAAAAAGCAACAACAGCCTCGGATGAGAGACCCCCCTTTTGATGACGACCATGGCAAACGAAATAAGGACTACGAATTGAGGGCATGCACCTGGAATGTCCGGTCCCTTGATTGGGAAGGTGCCGCTGCCCAGATGGTTGATGTCCTCGTAAAAATAAATGCTGACATCACCGCCGTCCAAGAAATGCGATGGACCGGACAAGGCCTGAGACGAGTAGGTCCTTGTGGCTTTTACTACAGTGGCCATATAAAGGAGCGCAAGTTTGGTATGAGATTCGTGGTGGGAGAGAGACTCCGTCGCCGAGTACTATCATTCACTGCGGTGAATGAACGTCTAGCCACAATCCGCATCAAAGCGAGGATCGACTTCGCAGGTGCCCGAAATATGGTTATCTGTAGATTCCAGCTTAGAAAAATTCATCAAGCCACCTGGCTGTCTCCGGATCCAAAAACTACCAACCAGATCGATCATGTTGTGATAGACGGAAGACACGTCTCCAGCGTTTTAGATGTGCGTGCGCTCCGAGGTCCTAACATCGACTCAGACCACTATCTTGTTGCAGCTAAGATTCGCACCCGCCTCTGTGCAGCAAAAAAGGCACGTCAACAAACACAAGGAAGGTACGACGTCGAGAAGCTGCAATCACAACAGACAGCCGAACGATTTTCTACTCGACTTGCACTCCTGCTCTCTGAGAGCGCTCGTCAACAACTCGGTATAAGGGAACTGTGGGACGGCATTTCAAACTCCTTACGTACAGCTGCAACCGAAACCAATGGTTTTCGGAAAGTGCAAAAGAACAGCTGGTACGAAGAGGAGTGCCGTGTCGCAGCGGAGAGAAAACAGACTGTCTACCTCGCAACGTTACGATCGACCACAACACGAGCGGGATGGGATAGATACCGAGAGTTGAAGAGGGAAACGAGACGCATTTGCAGACAGAAGAAGAAAGAGGCCGAAATGCGTGAGTATGAAGAGCTTGATAAGCTGGCCGACAGGGGTAATGCTCGAAAATTCTACGAAAAAATGCGGCGGCTTACAGAAGGTTTCAAGACCGGTGCATACTCTTGTAGAACCCCCAAAGGTGATCTAGTCACCGATGCCCAGAGCATACTTAGATTATGGAGGGAACACTTCTCCAGCCTGCTGAATGGCAGTGAACGCACAACACCAGAAGAAGGCGAACTCGATTCCCCAATCGATGACGATAGAGCAGACGTTCCATTACCCGATCATGAAGAAGTTCGAATAGCAATTACCCGTCTGAAGAACAACAAAGCGGCAGGGGCCGATGGATTGCCGGCCGAGCTATTCAAACACGGCGGCGAAGAAATAAGGAGCATGCATCAGCTTCTTTGTAAAATATGGTCGGACGAAAGCATGCCCAACGATTGGAATTTAAGAGTGCTATGCCCAATCCATAAAAAAGGAGACTCCACAATCTGCGCCAACTACCGTGGGATTAGCCTCCTCAACATCGCATATAAGGTTCAATCGAGCGTATTGTGTGAAAGATTAAAGCCCACCGTCAACAAACTGATTGGACCTTATGAGTGTGGCTTTAGACCTGGCAAATCAACAACCGACCAGATATTCACCATGCGCCAAATCTTGGAAAAGACCCGTGGAAGGAGAATCGACACACACCAGCTCTTCGTCGACTTCAAAGCTGCTTTCGATAGCACGAAAAAGAGTTGCCTTTATGCCGCGATGTCTGAATTTGGTATTCCCGCAAAACTAATACGGCTGTGTAAACTGACGTTGAACAACACCAAAAGCTCCGTCAGAATCGGGAAGGACCTCTCCGAGCCGTTCGATACCAAACGAGGTTTCAGACAAGGCGACTTTCTTCAACCTGCTTCAGGAGAAAATAGTTCGAGCTGCAGAACTAAATAGAGAAGGTCCCATCTTCTATAAGAGTGTACAACTCCTGGCGTATGCCGATGATATTGATATCTCCAGGCTGGCTTGATTGTCTCCAGGCTGGACAAGGAAGCAAAAGAAATGGGTCTGGCAGTGAACGAGGGCAAGACGAAATATCTCCTGTCATCAAACAAACAGTCGTCGCACTCGCGACTTGGCACTCACGTCACTGCTGACAGTCATAACTTTGAAGTTGAAGATAATTGCGTCTATCTTGGAACCAGCGTAACACCACCAACAATGTCAGCCTAGAAATCCAACGCAGAATAACTCTTGCCAACAGGTGCTACTTCGGACTGAGTAGGCAATTGAGAAGCAAAGTCCTCTCTCGACAAACAAAAACCAAACTCTATAAGTCACTCATAATTCCCGTCCTGCTATATGGTGCAGAGGCTGGGACGATGTCAACAACGGATGAGTCGACGTTGCGAGTTTTCGAGAGAAAAGTTTGTGAAAGATTTATGGTCCTTTGCGCGTTGGCCAAGGCGAATATCGCATTCTATGGAACGATGAGCTGTACGAGATATACAACGACATAGACTTGCGAACTAAAAGACAGCGGCTACGCTGGCTTGGTCATCTTGTCCGGATGGACGAAAACACTCCAGCTCTGAAAGTATTCGACGCAGTACCCGCCGGGGGAAGCGGAGGAAGAGGAAGACCTCCACTCCGTTGGAAGGACCAAGTGGAGAAGGACCTGGCTTCACTTGGAATATCCAATTGGCGCCAAGTAGCGAAAAGAAGAAACGACTGCCGCGCGGTTGTTAACTCGGCTATAATCGCGAAAGCGGTGTCTACGCCAATTAAGAAGAAGAAACTCAAGCAAGTGATTGAGATTTTTTGGTATTACGTTGCTCTTTAGTACGCAGGCATATCTCTTCTTTTTAGGCGTGTTCGATCGCAGAAATGTACCAGAGAATTAGCCAATGGGTTTGGGTGATCTCGGGTTTAGATATATATGTCATTCTGCTGTCCTCTACTTCTTTCTTTACAGCGGTTGCGTTCAGACGTGTGAGGATAATTAAGACCAAATAAACAAATTTCGAGTATTTTAACACGTTGAGGACGGCGCAGGTTTTACTAGTACGTTCCATCTGGCGGCACAGAAATGCTAGATAACAAATCTATTGTAGCGTTAGAGTAGGTTGCAAACGATATTCTTTCTTTGTTCTTGCATAACTGTTCGAACGTGAGTTACCATCGACCCAGCCTCTCCTCCCGCCAAGCCACCACGGCAACCAGACGACTGCTCACTAAACCGCGAAGAGTGAAGATTCTACTTCGACTTCTAATGCACATCCAGCAAAATGCTGCCGCTACTCTAAATATTTTGTACGAAGTAGTGGCGCCATGCCATGCAAAAGGCTCTGTTTTCAGCACACGACCGGCTGCGTCGACTGATAGGTTAACCGTTATTTCTAAGAATACTTGTTACTCAAAATATTCTGTACTCTAAATAGTGGCTTCGTGCCATGCAAAAGAATAAAACATACTTCACTTTCCTTTGAGTGTTCAAGCAGACTACAATTACCGCAGCCCAGCTCCACCTATAACCATAACTCGAAGTTGATTTTATTGGTAAGTAGATTTGAAACACCTAGCCTGTATAATTTTTCGGTAACTAGAATTTTTACTCCTCCTAGATGAGATGCCTGCAATACCGCAAAAACCCAAAAGAACTACACATTTTCTTCAGAAATATCCTGGAACTGCAAGAAAGTCACGGAAACGATGCCATGAATGTTATAAAACATTAGCTGCTCAACGAGGCCAAAGTTTTGCTGCAAGGAGAGCTAAAAAAGTTACAACGTTCTGCCAATTTTGTGAAAATCAACCACCACTTTGTTTAAAATGTTTTAAAAACACTCACAAATATTAATAAATATATTTAAAAATTTGTTTTGGTATCAAATAGTTATATTTCATTTAACAAAAAAAAAAATTCTGAATCAAAGCCACCGGTGGGTCAGGCCGTCCTGAACGTGTAGCTCTATTAGCTCTGTACCAGTAGCTTTATTTATCAATTAACTAACATTTTTAGAAGCATTTTTCATTTTATAAGCGGTAAGTAGAATTAAAATCATGACTTCGTGTTGTTTTTAGAAAAATTAAGAAGCTCTGACTCTATTAAAAAAGCTCTGCTTCAGTGGTTGAAAGAAGGGCTCTTATATCGGCAAGTTGCAAATGTAGCTGAATTTTCGGAAATATCAGTACCAAAACAACGATCTGGTCGACGATAAGGTTTCAATAACCACGATAGACTAACTATCAACCGTCTGGTGACCTCGGTAGCAGTAAAATCAGGTACTGGGATTCAAAAAGAACTAAAGAGGACTTACGGAAAACAAGTTTCTCCCAACACTGTACACCGCGAGTTTAAAAAAACAACAAGGGTTTAAAGCCAGGCGCAAAATTAAATCTACTTTAGCTTACTTAACGTCATCAAGAACTACGTCTAAATTTTGCTAATGCGAACCAAAACTGGTCCCCAGAACAGTGGGCGAATGTATTTTGGACAGACGAAAGCCGGATAATTTTTACAGGCCCGTCGGAATTCATTACATTGGGAAGGAGTGAACCAAAACTATTACCAGCCGCCATGTCAGCCTAATTCCCAAATTTGGGGACGGAAAAGGCTATTTTTGGGGTGGCTTTGTAAAAGTAGAGGTTTTCGAGTAAAATATGGACGCGAATATGTATATAGACTTAAGTATAAAGGCAACGGTATTTTTCTTCGTTGGGAAAATTAGGTCTGGACAGTAGCAAAATCGTTCTGATGCAAGGCAACGACCCTAAGCACAAAGCTAAGAAGACGATGGAGTATCTTCGAAGTCAACGAATTGAAACTTTAGAATGGCCGCTAAAAGTCCCGATTTTGATTGATCCTATCGAGAACCTGTGGTTTGTCTTAAAAAAAGGCATAAAATTATGTCAGTTCACCGAGAACAAAGGCGGAATTATTTACTAGATGTGAGAAGTATGGATCTACATCACTAAAAAATAATGTTAAGATTTAATCAATAGCGTTCGCAGGAGGAATAGCTCATAATTCCCGTCCTGCTATATGGTGCAGAGGCTTGGACGATGACGGCAACTGATGAGTCGACGTTACGAGTTTTCGAGAGAAAGGTTCTGCGAAAGATTTATGGTCCTTTGCGCGTTGGCCACTGCGAATATCGCATTCGATGGAACGATGAGCTGTACGAGATATACGACGACATTGACATAGTTCAGCGAATTAAAAGACAGCGGCTACGCTGGCTAGGTCATGTTGTCCGGATGGACGAAAACACTCCAGCTCTGAAAATATTCGACGCAGTACCCGCCGGGGGAAGCAGAGGAAGAGGAAGACCTCCACTCCGTTAGAAGGACAAAGTGGAGAAGGACCTGGCTTCGCTTGGAATATCCAATTGGCGCCACGTAGCGAAAAGAAGAAACGACTGGCGCGCTGTTGTTAACTCGGCTTGCGCTAGCAAGGGAATTGAAGCCAAGGCTAGCCCCAAGAAATTTACAACACCAGCGGCAGCCGGTACCAAACCCTGAAGTCAAAGTTTGGCTGCTCAGCAAGGGAAGGGGGAAGATGCCAAGTAGTGAGTAGTGCCTTCAGAGAATGGCCATTTTTTAAGATTGAAAACCCAGCGAAGACAAGGTATTCGAAGAAGCGATGTGCAGCCTACCTGCTGAGAAAAGTACAGCTGCAACCGCTAGCCAAGGAGGAACTAACAAAAAATCTCCAAGAATTCATGGATTGCTCGAGAGCAGTCTTGCCAAATTTTACACTTGTACCCCCAGCAGTGGCGCCCAGTGAGAAGTCAGCTAAAAGACCAATGAGTAAAGGTGTAAACATCCAAAATCATTTGATGATGTGGCCCGGAACCGCATTATGATCGTTGTGATGATTGAAGGAGATTCCGATGGAAGAGTCGCCAGAGCTCAATGGAAATGGATGCAAACTGCGCTGACTAATAATGTGGCGTTGAAGGTGCTATTAAACAATCGGGTATCTCACTGGCTTTACACAGCAGTAGTAAAATCGATCACGACTTACGACAATTGGTGTGGTGGACAAAATACGGAAAAGAAATACGCGGTAAGGCGTATGAAAAGCATACAAAGAGCAGCCAGTATTGCAACAGTAGAGATCACAGCAATTAAAGAAAGCCTTCTTGTTTTGACAAGAAGTGTGTAATTTTTTCATGCCTTTTACTACACATAATACCATAAACTAAAGTCTCAACGACTTTTTTGACGGATTGAGTTTATTTCGACAATACCGAAGTTCAAAATTTCAACAAAAACGTAGTTGATTTGAAAACCGCAAAAGGAGTTGCAATTGCCCTAGATATAAACTCGTATATTGATATAAAAATTAGTTCCAAGAATATTTAGCTCAAATTACCCGGCATTTTGCAGAAATCGAATGAAATTTAATAATTAGTTGTAAAAATTGTTAGCTCAACTTACATGTTCTTGAACATTCAGTGAAGGTAACCTTATATTTTAAATATGAAAATAACTAAATACACATATCAATGATTCAAAAAAAAAACTGTTGGATTTTTTAAATAGCTATATTTTTTGATAACTTATCTTCATTAAACAAATTTTTAATCGGCTTATTTTGTCGCGAATATTGCAAATTCGTAAATAATTAATAATTCCATTTTTTATTTAGCAAAAAAAAAATCAAAAATACATTTTTTTAATAAACGGAATCTTTTCTATACTTGCAGCCTTCGGCCATTGTCAATATTGCTAGCAATATAAATTTTTAGCAATCTTAAATTGTCTAGCGAGTTGCCCCGTTAGAAAAGGTAGGAAATACTTACCAGAGAACGAGGTGTTGCCAGCATGCCGGAATGTCAGAGAAGGTAAAGCGCAAAGCGAATGATATAAATATTGGCAGCTGTAATGAAGAGAACATTCGTGCCCTTTTTTTTGAGAATATTAGATCAAACTTTCGAGTGGTGTTCGGAAAAAAATAATTCGCCAAACAACGAATAATTTATTTAATATTGTTGAATATTCTTGAAATATGCCTTGGTATAATATATGCAATTGAGAAACGTGGAGAAAACTTGTGAAAGTGCGACACTAGTATAAGCGCAAGAGACGAAACGCTTTGAAGCAATTTGTGTATTAGACGGAAGTCTTGCAGTAAATTTAATCAGTGGATTGTGTATTTAATTAAAGGAAAGTAAAATAATTGAAATTAGCTTTCAAAAAAGGCTAACCTACCTCTCCCAGTCAGGAGACTTTAGGTTTATGAATAATTTGGATAATAATTGAACCATCAATAACATTATCAACGTAAGACAAACAAAAATGAATTTATCATTTGCTGGATGTGGATTTCTAGGCATTTATCATGTAGGTGTGGCAGTATGTTTTAAAAAATATGCACCACATCTGTTGTTGGAGAAAATTGGAGGAGCATCTGCAGGAGCACTTTCAGCATGTTGTTTACTTTGCGATTTGCCCTTGGGTAAGTTTAATAATTAATAAATTTTAGTATATCATCCTAAATTTATCATATTTGTATTAATTATTATTATTTTTAAACAATTTAGTAATTTTCCATTTTTCTAAAAGCAAAGTTAAAACGTATTTTTATTTTGAACGGTTGTTGTGGAAATAAGTTATACATTCAGACAAATAGTTCAGCAACACTGTAATAATTTCGTTAAATGAATGTGCTTTTCAGGAGCCCTAGCATGAACGCTGTTGATTGTCCTATTAATATTACAATTATCAATTAATTTATTCATTATTGCACTTATATTGTTGTTTATAAAGGCACAAAAATAAAATTCTACCTCAAATACATAAAGCATAGTAGTGTGAAACACCAATTATTTCAGTATATACCTTCTGCGGTCAAAGTTTTAGTAGCGCTGCATACTCTTTCTGTTTATGTGACTTTTTTATTGTATATTTTTTTTTTTTTTGGATTCACTTTAGAGCTTGGATTTAGAATAGCATCCCCCGATTTCGGGGTTAAAATGGGTATGTTCTTTTTAATAGTTCCTCTCTTACGTTTGCGCACTTTTAAGGATTTGAAATAATTTTTTTTTTAATAAGCCACACTGCAATTGTTTGTTAATATTGATGTAATTTTTTTAGAGACCAAAAAAGAGTATATTTTTTAATTTTTATTTTTGAATATGAAACACTGTAGACAACGGTTATATTTTACAGTTACAGTTTAGAATGGGTGTGCGACGTAATTTTACCGTCGAAATAGTAGTATGAGTGAACTTTATGGGAGCCGGTGTGAAAATTGGACAATGGCCGTGGCACCGCCCACTTTTTGGTGAAATTCCATATCTCGATTGACCAAACGATTTCGACAAAATTTAGTACGTGGCATTCTTCTTTTATTCTTATGTCACAATGTAAAGAGAAGCAATTAGTAAAACGGGATAAAACTTTGCACTTGCCTCATGTCCAAAAATTATTTAAATTAAATAAAAACTGTTATGTATGGTATATATAACTGCAAATAAGGGATAATCCTTTTCTTATAATGGTATGTGATTTTGCACCGCATATATCGGCCAATATGCGACTTATCCCAACGAAAATAAGACAGTGTATTTTATTCATAACAGTGTGTCTTTGTGCCTAAAGTAGATAAATTTGAGTGAAAACTTGACCTTGCGCTTATGTAACTAATATCAGGATTTTCGAACATCCGGCTGACTTTATTCTATATGATTAGTTTTACACCTTTAAGTATTTCCCTGGCTTTGATTCTTGAAAGCTGCGAGAGTATAAAATGTTCGGTTGCACTTTAGCCCTTCCTTACTTGGTAATATTATGTTTAAAAAGTGGAAACCAAATAGAAAGAAATTAGTTTGGTGACTATTTGTTTGACCAATAATCAGTCCGTGACTTTGGCACAACATGAATTTCGACGCAGGTTTCCTGGCCGTCCGACGCCTATTGGTGAAACACTGCGACGTTTAGCCGCTCGCCTCGAAGAGACTGGCACAACACGAAATGCTGCCAGGCCCCGGAGTAGCCGTTCTGCAAAGAATATTACTGCTGTTGCCGAGGATGTCATGGAAGCGTCGACGCCATCGACCAGACGACGTGCCACACAAATGGGTATCAGTCGACGGTGTTTACAGCGAATTTTGGTACATGATTTGAAGATGTTTCCGTACAAAGTCCAGACGGTGCCAATCGCGTTTAACATACGCTCAACCCATCCTTATTCACCACCAAGAGGAAGATGATTTTTCATCAAAAATAATCATGAGTGATGAGGCCCATTTCCATCTTAGCGGGTACGTAAATAAGCAAAATTTACGCTTCTGGGGCGCTGAAAATTCGAAGATATTATAATTTCTTGGTTCAAAAATTGGTTTTGATTTTAATCCTATTTTTAAATCTAATGAAAGCCTAAGATGAGCAAATTCCTTTTGAATTATTTGCTCTTAATAATGGTTTTTTTTTACTGATCTTTACAAAATCTGAACCCTATTGCTTTGTCCATAACTGTATATGTATGTAGATAAATGCGTGTGAAATTCATGCATTGAAAATATCAATTATAATAATACATGTACATACATATGTACAATCATATATTAAATGTATACACATAGTACAATGAAGGCAATAATAAATCTAATGTCCCATTATTGTTCTTTGTTCGTATAATACTTAATTTTCTTTGTGCTTTTTATTATTTTACTGCCAAATACGTTATTTATGCACATTTATATAATATGTATGTTTGTATGAAGATAGGGATTCTAAACTGGGTAGGTATTAGAGTAAAGTTCATTTTTCATTTGTGACGATTATTAGCTGTAATGATGATTAGTGTACTCCTAATTATGTTTATTATTATTTGCACGATTTTATTCCATTTCACACGTTTCAAAATTGCTGGGACTACATTCTATTTATCAGATTTAATGTTTACAAAATATGTTCTTATCACAAGTTTGGAGGAATTTCCTTTTTGTCGATTCAAGCAAGTTTAGTGGTAAATTGTAAATGGCACAAATTTAGAGGACGATCAGTGTCTTTTTAAAACTGTTATTTCTGGAATTAATCTACCGTGTACAAACAGAGTTAGGTTAACGAGTATAAATAATATTGAAACAAAAAATATTACATTAAACCGAAATGAAGAATCCATAGAAAACTTATCATTTTGAAAAATGCTCTCGATATCGGATATAATCGGCGTTTTTGAATTGATTTGGCGAAGTTTAGCTGCGATCCGATCATAATATAATTAACTGTTAGCAAAACTGCAAAATTTTCGCACTATATCCGTTACTGTGTCTGAATGCAATTCCGAAATTTTTGAGGTCAGTAGAAAGTCTTGGGGAAAATCTATTAATTTGGAGTAGGCGTTTTCATCAAAACAATTACATAATCATTAAGCAAAGCTTTTCAAAGAGACATGGTAACTTTTTCGCTTTGCTTTGTTTGGTTGATCAATTCAAAAATTTGTCTTGATATATAAGTACATATGTACATAAGTATGTAAACTTGTAAATCCATATGTATGCATGTACATTGTTTTATGTCAAAAATGGGAGAACCTGAAAAATAGATCGGAAGGTTTGAATTGACGTCAACAATTGTTTTTATTAAATTCTTTTGTATAATAAATATTATTCAGTTTAAAATGATATGCGTACTTCTATATGAATGCTTATCTACAGATGTACATACATATATACTATGTATATATAAAAATGTGTAAGTGCATTGACAAATAAAAAAACATTGAATGTACATACATACATACATACATATGTATGTAGGGTATGTGCCGTATGTACATTCACACATTATTCACATTTTCCTATTAATGTAATTTCCTTCTGTGATAAGGAGGTTCTATTCTTTTTAATATACTTACGTATGTATTTCTATACATATGTATTTATGTACATACCTACATATTTCACACAGTATATGTACTGTGAGCGTCAAAAGGAAGTGAACACAAATTTTTGCAACGTTGAAATTGTTATTACAATGCAGTAATAACACAACAACAAGAAATTTTGTAACAGAATGCCACGCTTATATCATAAAATTCGACCGAGGCGAATTTTCAACAGATGACGTTTACCACATTTATCAATAATAGTGCCTTTCAACTATTTTTACAATTTCACGTCCGGATTTACTTTTCTTATGTAAATCTAATATAATTTTTCGCTCTTTCAGTGGTTCTTTGCTTAACTATTGCAAAATTTTATGTTTTAGCGAGTTAACCCCAGAACTACAATAGTGCTATGCAAAATTTTTTTGAAAACAATCATTCGCTTTACTAGTAACTGTTTCCAAAGTATTTTTAGAGCGTTTCCGAAAAAAGTATTAAAACGACAGCGTGTGCTGTTACTATTTACTTTATTTTGAAGCGAAAAAACGAGATTACTTTTAGTTTTTGTTTGTTATTTTTACTACTTCTTATAACATAATCCTTGCATTCTGTAGGTTTGCGATTACATGCGGCAACTTTAGTTGCTAATTCTCGGGCGATTCTCTTTTGCTGTCGCCCATTACCTTCACACGAGCAACTTGTGTTGCGGAACTCTGCTCGAGTTTTTTTCTCATTCCCTTTCACTTTACTTTAACCCATTGTCTACTCTTTACTTTAACCCATTGTCGTTTCTTTTTCCTTATAGGTATTTGTGCCACTCTATCACATATATTAATCAGCTCTGTCAATTAAGAAATACATTTTATTTATTAAAACAAAGATATATCACCCTTTTTTCTATCGTCTGAATTAATTTGTATGGCTTCCTCCATACATTTCACAATATCTTTAATTAATTAGATTTTTTCGTCATACTCCATTTTCTAAAATATTTATATTATATTATGTATATTTGTATACATATTTGCAAATTAATTACCAAAAGATGAAATTAAATTTTTTAAATATATTCAAAATATTAATTTCAAAAAAAGATACGCAAATGCAACTATGTACTACGAAAGAAAGAACACGAATGCCGAAAAACGTCGCAGCAAACTGTTACGAATAAGAACACAAAGCGAGTTGCTGAACACTGGAAACTCGGCGCGATTCCCCCCCTCCTCGTCGCCCCCTCGCCTATAAACCAAGAGTTGCCGCAACAAAAGTTGCCTCGTGTAATTGGGCTCTAAGGAGAGTATTATAGTTTTGTTCACATAACGGTTGTTTGTAAGTCCTAAAACTAAAAGAGTCAGATATAGGGTAATATATACCAAAGTGATCAGGGTGACGAGTAGAGTTGAAATCCGGATGTCTGTCTGTCCGTCCGTGCAAGCTGTAACTTGAGTAAAAATTGAGATATCATGATGAAACTTGGTACACGTATTTCTTGGCTCCATAAAAAGGTTAAGGGTTAAGGGTTAAGAAGGGAAAAATCGGCAAACTGCCACGCCCACAAAATGGCGAAAACCGAAAACCTATAAAGTGTCATAACTAAGCCATAAATAAAGATATTAAAGTGAAATTTGGCACAAAGGATCGCATTAGGGAGGGGCATATTTGGACGCAATTTTTTTGGAAAAGTGGGCGTGGTACATATCTCGGAAACTACTACAGCTATGTCAACCAAACTCTACATAGTCGTTTTCTTCAGGCATTTCCATATACAGTTCAAAAATGGAAGAAATCGGATAATAACCACGCCCACCACTTATACAAAGGTTATGTTGAAAATCACTAAAAGTGCGTTAACCGACCAACAAAAAACGTCAGAAACATTAAATTTTACGGAAGAAATTGCAGAAGGAAGCTACACCCAGGCTTTTTTTAAAAATTGAAAATGGGCGTGGCCTCGCCCACTTATGGACCAAAAACTATATCTCAGGAACTACTAAACCGATTTCAATGAAATTCGGTATATAGTATTTTCTTAACACCCTGACGACATGTACGAAATATGGGTGAAATCAGTTCACAACAACGCCTTCTTCCAATATAACGCTATTTTGAATTCCATCTGATGCCTTTTCTGTATAATACGAGTATATATGTATGTACATTAGGAACCAATGATGATAGCGGAATAAAACTTTACACAAATACGGTATTTGAAAAATATGTAAATGACGTATCATGAAATCTCGATTATCACTTTATCATGCGAGAGTATAAAATGTTCGGTGACACCCGAACTTAGCCCTTCCTTACTTGTTTTTTGTTGTGCTAAATGAAGCTTAAAATCTCACCTTTCCAACACTATATGGAATGCTCAATGTGATTGGTAGCACTAGAGATAGTTATACAACTGCAACGACATCTATTGACAAAATACGAAAAGACTTTTTCGACTACCTAATATGTACATATAAAATAAATGTGAATACAAAGTTGCTTGGGGGTAAAAACTATTAACCGTTCGCGGCATCAGCAAATGGATTTGAAATTATCAGTATTCTTTTAATTAAATTGAAACCTTATATGGCGCGCAAACTCCGCATTGTTTACGGCTCATTATGCATATGAATGTACAATGTACATACATATGTATGTATATAGAGTGAGTCATATAATTTTTATTTAATAGTGATACACCCCCATTCACTTGAATGGGTACATGTGTATGTATGTAAGTATATTATTTTTAAATTGCGAGATGAATTCTCTTCATTTAGCCATCGTAGGAGCTCCGTAAAACTTGATTTTAAAGATGCATTAGTAATCTAACCAAAATTTAATATTTGCTAGTATAATATTGATAGAACCCTTTTAGTACTCAGCACTCGAATAATAATTTACTTTACGGAGGCGGGTTTCAGAAGTTCGAAAAAATGGTAATTTTATTAAGTATATTTGGTACCTCATCTCTCAAAGAAATTAGTTGTAATAAAAATCCTTCATTCAATAACAACTAGTACTTACATATGTAGTCTTCTGAAGAGTCCATCTTTTAGAGTTTTACTCGGATCGATTTGAAGCTTTAAGAAAATACGAGGGCTGTCTGATAAATAACCGACCTAACCATGATGCACGCGACTTTAAAAATTTTTTTTTTTATTTTTCAACATAGTCTCCTTGTAACTCCACACACTTCTCCCAGCGATGCTCCCATCTCTGCAACCCTTCCAAACAGAGCGCTGGAAATGTTCATGCGCGCACGTTTGTGGTCTAGCGTAAGCAAACGCTGCACCCAACGCGCGGACAGCTTTCTCATGCCCAAATCTTGGTTTATTATGTGACAAACACGTTCTTTTGACATCTTCATAATCTCAGCTATTTCCCTTATTTAATCCGGCGGTCGTCTAGTACCAATTGATGAACTCTAGCGATGTTATCGTTAGTGGTTACAGTTTTTGTACGCCCAGGACGTTCATCATCTTCCAAGCTCCTGCGACCACGTTTAAATTCAGCTGCCCAAAATTTTACGGTGGTAAACGATGGTGCAGAGTCACCATACACAGATTCCAACTCATCTTTGATTTGTGAAGGCGTATTGCCTTTCAAAAATAAAAATTAAATTTCAGCCCGATATTCAATTTTTTCCATTTTGGGGAAATCACCGAAATAGACTCACAAAAACGACTGTCAACAGATAATTGCGCAAGATAAATTTCTGAAATTTTGGCGAGTAGCTATTATAATATGCACAATTTGAAGTAGAAACTTATTTTTCAGATGTGCCGCTAGCTTCACGTTGAGGTCGCTTATTTATCAGACAGCCCTCGTATATTGTACCATTTCCGACCCCATGTGCTGTTATCATTTATTTGGCTGAAGCATGACTATACTTCGAAAATGAATAAGCTTTACTTACCGAATATTTTGACCACCCGAAATTCAATATGTTTTTCTAGCATTTTAAGTTTTTACCGTAACGTTAATTCATGTATCGTAATATCTCACACAAACTACAAAATAGTCACTCATCTAAACGTTTTTCAAAATAAATTTTTTTCTATACATCAAGTGATAAAATACTTCTCTACCTACCCAAGAAATTTCGTTAGGGAGTATCAACTATAGAGTAATATTTGTAGTTGTCTCACTATCGTAAATTTTGTGCTCTATTTTGTGAAGTGGTGTCACTATGTCTGGAAAAAAGTGAGTTTAATCATCCAAGCAAGACATTCTTAACCTTATTAAGCACAAAAGGCATCAAAAAACGCAAGCGAATGGAAAACATTTAAACATCACTACGCGGTCATAAACCCAGCCAGAAATCGTATAATCTACTCGTCAACAGTTCCAACTAGCGCAATGAAGACATATACTCGATTAAGGATTGAACACACTATCATAACACACGCCCACTTACTATCGGGTAAAAGCCCATCCATTTGCCCCCTTTGCGATGACACCGCTACTATCAAACACTTACTCACACTCTGTCCGATGCTTCACCCAACAGCCCACAACTCTGGCAACATTGATCTCATAAAACTACTAAGTGAACCTTCAGGAAAAAACGTTATGATTGTATATAGATCTTAAAAACCAACGATTTGTTAAAATATATTTAAGCAACTTACATCTTTACTAACCCTTAGCAATTAGAATTTTTCACCTAGTTATAATTACAAGACGGCTGAAGGCCTCGTAGCCAGTGCTGCGTTTATGTATGTATTTATATAATAAAACTCTTTTTGTTATATGAATTATTATAAATAAAATAAATAAATAAATATTTGAAATACATACATATGTACATATGTCTCTTTCGATGAAATAATTGTCACTTTATCCCTATTCTCCCTTTTCTGAAATATTTGTATTATATTATGAATCACAAAGATATTGGCATATTAAATACATACATAAGTACATGCGAAGAATACAGTGCGTTCAAAAAAGTAACGTTTTCGTTTTACAAAGTGTTGATAGCGTGTATTGGGAAAAATGCTGTAATAATAGAAAATACAATTTATTCATATTCATTTTAAACCGAAACGCTATTGCAACTACAAAAGAGTCTGTGTGTGAACCGGCTCTTTGGATAAAAAACCTGTTCAGCATGAACATATTAAAAGGGCTCGTCTTGGGTGTGTGTAAGCACTCGGCAATAAAAAAGAATTTACGCAGCAAACGCAATAATAAATAGTTGGTGCCTACAAATGATTAATAATTCTACCGAGCATACAAATATCCAGATAAGAAAAACACCAGTACACACAATATTATGTTCAAAGGCCGAAACAAGGCCACAGAATGAATATAAAAAACTGTACTGTATATACAATATGTGTACATCTGTGAAGATATAAATATGTAGTATATATGTACATATGTATAATTACAAACGACGTGGATATGCTTACATATTTGTGTACCAAATGTATACATAACTTTCTCACAACGCAATTAAAAGGAAAAAAACATATGGAAATGACACACCCCTTTTTCCCTTTGAACTGTTTTCGTAAACAACAGTCTTGCTCGGTCTCGTGCCCCCTTATTTACGCGTTTCGTACAAGCGATTGCATGCTCATCGAACAAACCTGTTTATTATTGTTAAAATCCATCTACGTATGATACATATTTACTTATGTACATAAGTATGTTATTAAAGAAGGCAGATATTCATACGTAAGTACAGTTGTCCACAAAATAATAGAAGTGTTAATATGACGGCTCGTTTAAAAGATTGATGTTACGACATTTCCTTTCTGAAATAATTTTTAATCAAAAATAAATATTCATAAAAATAGAAAAGTAAGTAGTGCTCCATAATCTGGCAGCAATACAAATTAGTTATTATTAATTTGATCATTGAATTGTTTTTTGGTGGGTAAAGGAAAGCATTGTAGGAGCCAAGGTGGGAAATGAGAAAACAAATGAAAAATGGTAGCAATGTCTTAAATTATAGTAATAAATATTAAATATGTACCTAGGCGAAAGCTCCAGACATCCATTGCCAGCGATCCCAATATGAAACACTACTACAAAATTGATGTTTTTATGTTAGCCAGAAGAAACAACGATGAGTTAAAGTAGTGAGTTAATAATGAAGATCTTCATACATACATATGTACGTTCGGTACAGAACCAAAAATCTATGAAAAGTAACGCTACTAAAAAATAAACAACAAAAAGAACATACCGCTTGTTCATGACTAAATGGCGAATTAAATTTTGGTCATATAAAACTGAAATTGATTTTTTGGGTAGTAGTAGCATACTATTGCTTTCTAGCATCATTTAATAAAAGAAATTATAGATAAAATATAGAAAAAACCTTCAGGTGCTGGCAAAACGTTATATTAATGTTGCGAAAGAATTCGACATGCATCATTAAATTATATTATAGGCTGTAAATTACTTAGCCTCATTCTATATTTTTCTTCATATCCGGGGTATTGGTACTAAAATCAGCCTAGTTAACTCAAATGAGATATACATAAGTACATACATATATATGTATGTATACATATGCGATATAAAAAATATAGAGTCAAACCTGGATAAGCGAGAATTCAAGGGCGCACAATCTCATTCTCGCTTATACTTATGTATATACTTAGAGCGCAATTACATGAAGCAAGTTTTGTTGCTAATTCTCGGGCGATTCTCTTTTGCTGTCGCCCATTACCTTCACACGAGCAACTTGTGTTGCGCAACTCAGTTCGAGTTTTTTTCTCATTCCCTTTCACTTTACTTTAACCCATTGTCTACTCTTTACTTTAACCCATTGTCGTTTCTTTTTCCTTATAGGTATTTGGGCCACTCTATCACATATATTAATCAGCTCTGTCAATTAAGAAATACATTTTATTTATTAAAACAAAGATATATCACCCTTTTTACTATCGTCTGAATCAATTTGTATGGCTTCCTCCATACATTTCACAATATCTTTAATTAATTAGATTTTTTCGTCATACTCCATTTTCTAAAATATTTATATTATATTATGTATATTTGTATACATATTTGCAAATTACTTACCAAAAGATGAAATTAAATTTTTTAAATATATTCAAAATATTAATTTCAAAAAAAGATACGCAAATGCAACTAGTACTACGAAAGAAAGAACATGAACACTGGAACTCGGCGCGATTCTCCTCTCCTCGTCGCCCCCTCGCCTATAAACCAAGAGTTGCCGCAACAAAAGTTGCCTCGTGTAATAGCGCTCTTAGATGTTTTTTTACTAACCCAAGTTTCTCTCTAATGCAGGTATGTACATGGGTAGCGTTTCTCTCTTACGGGGCATCTCGACAGGCAAAAATTTATTGTATACTAACTGTATTGCTGTGCGTATTGCATGTGGAGACTCCATGTTGCTTATGGAATACAATATATGGAATATTAAGTAGTATGCCATATATTGAAAGCAAAGAACTGTCACTTCAGTAGTTTGACAGATCAGTTTTCATTTCTATTAAAATTTCGAAGAGGCAACACATATACCGACGGCAGTTTTATTTGGGTAATATTAAATTTAGTAGAGCGAGTATTAAGCGGTTGTATTAAATTATAAATATAAAGTCCATTTTCATAATAATTAAACACATTTTTCCAAAAAATTAATATTTAGTTTATTATTGTTAATTTCTGGAAAAATTATATAAAATGGATTGGCGAATGAGCGAAGTCTTAAATTTAATAAACTTATACAAGCATAAATCAAAATATCATTGCTCATATTAAATTTATTATTTTAATTGGTATAGAAAATTTATGCTACAATTATTCTATAGTAGTCCGAAAATATGAATTCTTGTTTTTTCCAAAAATACATTTGTAGAAAGGAATACATATATTTCTCCTTTTTTTATTTTCCACACAAATTTATATAAAAATTTAAACAGTTCAAGAGCTCAAAACACGCGCTACATCAGCTCGAACCTACCTAACCGACGCCTTTTCGAAAATGTTTTATGTTATGATAACAAATGCCCACATACAGATTTGGCAACCGCGATGTCAATAGATTTGACATTTAGTATGCCATAAATTTTGTCTGTCGAGATGCCCCGTAATAGAGGTACGAAACAATAACAAGTTACAGCAAGTACGAATGTATTGTAATATGATAAAATTATGTGAATAATATGCACAACATATGTATATTATGTACATATATACATACATATAATATATATTTTTAATAGTGTGTATACATACATATGTTCTAATGAACTCGACATACATACAGTGGACCAATAAAGTTTACCTACACCTAAGTAGTTCTATTAAATTACGACACGTTTATTATAAAATGAATAAAGTTTTATTTTTTTTCTATCCATTTCAAAAGATGTATATTTAATATTAAATATAGCATATAAAAATATTTTTTTGTTTACACAAATTAAAAAAATTAACGCTAAAGCTTAAAATGCGCCTAATTCATATCAAAATCCCAGTGATTATTTATATAAGTACATAATTCAAAAGTAACTACAATAGTTTTAGCGGTTTTTGACCTACATTTTGTTGCAATTATTGTCCCTTGACGTCGACGCATGCTCCCCGCTCGATTTCTAGTATTATTTCCGTATATTTTGACCCACTAAGTCGATGATCCAGTATTTTGGCCTTATTTTGATAAAATTCGATGTTTTCGAATACGGTTTTCCAAAAAGTTCCAGATATCTTGAATAGGATTAATGTCTGGTGATTGCGGGACCTATGAAGCTATTTTTAATTCCATAACAACCATTCACGTACAAGATAAGACGTGTGTTTTGGGTGGTTATCCTGTTGTAAATAGAAGTGGCTGCTATTAACAACCGATTTAAGCACACTTAAAATTTGAATTTTTTTCTTAAAATGTTTTAAATATTTTTTCTTCGCATGCCAGTTTCTTACATTACAAAACTCACTAACTTTCAAATGATTTTGTCTATAGTTGAATGTGTTTTGTTTTTAATATTTAAAATTTTTGATAAATAACATGTCATTAACTTATTTCTAAATAAAAAATCTTTATACCGCAAAAAGTACCACTATAAAGTTTTGTTAAATATGCACAACACTTGAAATTTTCGAGTGGTAAGCTTTGCAGGCCACAAGTGTATGTAACTACTCCCCCTTTAGAGTAGAATTCTATAATTTTTTTTTTAATCTTCCCACTTGTTCAAAATATTTCTTCGATTGTTACTATTATTTAAAATCATATATTTTCATAAAACAATTATTAAATGGATTTTTTTAAAACTAAATTAAATTATTGGTTTACATTTATTTGTTCGTTTATTTTTCATCTGTCTTTAGTTTAGTAAGTGATTTTGAATTATCTGTCTGTTATTTCATTAATTTGCCTTTTTTTTAATTTTTCTGTCAGTTGTTGCCATTTATGCTGGAACTGTAGATGTTCATCTCTGTATCATTATTATCATTTTAATTATTAGAAAACCTTAATGGTTTTTTGTAATATTGGTACGATATATATTTTCCAGTTTTTCTTTCCTATTTCAGTTAAATTATTTATTACTATATCTTCACTTATTTGATTATGCTGTAATTGATTTAGTGTAGATTTGATTGTCGAAGGAAATCTATCATTAGAATTTCTAATACAGGGTTTGTCCGGAAATTAATAGGACTGAGTCGATGGTGGTGCAACTTCCAATCGGCTGCAATGTCTTCTCGGACCCGATTGACCCTTCGTTTGAGTCTCTTGAGGACTTCCACGTAAAGCTTGGTTTTGACAATTTGTCCAGGAGAAACAAATTCATGGTGAACGATGCCTTGATGTCAAAAAAGACAATGAGCACCGTTTTCACTTTGGATTTGCTCATTCTTCCGGTCTTCATCAGCGACCTCTTCCCGGCTCTCTAAAAATGCCTGGTGTCACCGAAACACTCCACTTCTTGCTAAAGCAACATCTAAGCAAGCCTGCTTGATCAACACAAACGTCTCTATCGCAGATTTACTGAGTTTCACACAGAATTTTATCTCGTACCTCTGCTCTAACGAACGCTGCATTTTCGGCTTGCACCACTCATAGAAACACGTCGGCCGAAAATGTTTGTCCTGACTCTCCAGGCGCTTGGAGACTACTGACCGGCCGCTCGTTCGTTAGTTAGGAACGCTCCGAAGTACAGACGCGGCGGAAGAAAATCAGGCCACTTACTTTTCGGACAAGCCAAGTAGTCTTTTGTAATAATTGTTTTACAGATAGTTTTTTTTATTTAATTTATACAATATTGAATAATGGATTTAAATATTTTTTGTTTTTCCGTTTTTGGTAATTAAATTTGAATCTATTATTTTTGATTTTATTTGGATTATGCAACATGCCATCTTTTGTTAGGAATATGCCAGAGAAATTCTGTTTCTCGTTTTATAAAATTTACATTTTTATTAAACTTATCCATTTGTATTTTAAAATTGTATGATTCTAGAACTTTAAAGATATCTTTAACTGATTATATACTATGTTCTTGCAACGTTGTACTAAAGATTAGTATTTCATTTAAATATACAAATTGCGTTCCAAAGTAAACAGGACTTTAAAACAAAACAACAAATGGATTTTTCGGCGAAATTAATTTATTTTATTCAAAATAGTCTCCTTCTGCTTCAATACAGCTTTTCGCACGGTCCAAAAGCATGTCGAACGAGTGTTTTAGCTCGTTGGCCGGTATGGCCGCCAGTATGCCGGTGCAAGCCTTTTGAATGGCCTCTACGTCTGCATAACGCTTTTCTTTCATGGGCAAATTCATTTTTCCGACAAGGAAGAAGTCGTACGGTGCCATATCAGGTGAATACGGGGAGTGGTTAATGGTTAAAATGTGATTTTTGGTTAAATAATCGTCCTTCGAATTTTGTATTCTGAGCCGTCAGTCAATTTGTGCGGAACAAACCGTGCACACACCTTTCGCAAGCCCAAATGTTCGGTCAAAATGCGATAAATCGATGTTTTGGAGATGTTCAATTCCATTTCCATAAATTTCAACGATGATTTCGGCTGATTTTTGATGAATTCACGCACTTTTTCGATGGAATTTCCGGTGATCACGGATTTTGACTGGCCCACATGTTGATTGTCATTTATGTCCTCACGACCACCTTGAAAACGTTGAAATCACTCGTGCACTCTGCTACGTAATAGGCAATCATCACCATAAACTTGTTTCATCAATTGAAACGTTTCGGTAAAAGTTTTACCAATAATTTTAAAACAAAATTAAATATTGGCTCTTTGTTCGCAGCTCATTTTCGCACCGGTAACACAAACATACTGTCACTTAAAACGCAATAACTTCACTTCCAATTGATGAAATGTCATGAAATTCTCACTGGACAATCGATAAAGATAGCAGATTCTAACGCACCAGTCGACATATAGATGGCGCCACCAGGGGGCGCTAGATTCAAAAAGTCCTGTTTAATTTGGAAAGCTCCTTGTACTACGCAAGTTTTTTAATAAAATCTCGTAAAAATTTCATTCATAAGGCGTTGAAAGGTTGCCGGTACATTCCGAATGGCATTCTTGTAAATTCATACAAGCCATGAGATGTTACGAACGCTGTTTTGCACCTACATATCTTCCTCTTTAATTGTATTTTGATGGCAACCTTTTGCCAGGTCTATTGATTTTTTTTTTAGTGAAAATTTTCCATCCACTAGATTTATAATAGTAATAAAAAATGATTTAGTAAATCGATACCTATTGTGAAATTATATTTTTTTCCTTTTTTTAATGATGTTAATCGACACTTTATATACGGATTATGAGTTTAATTAAATGCTGTTGCTCTACTTCTATAGGCTCTTCTTTATCTAGCCTTAATTAGTTTGAATTCATATTCTTCCTTTCTCTACCTGAATTATTATGCCTGTAATCTTTATATGTTTGGTAACTTTGTCCATATTGACGAGAATTCTTATCCCTATTTCTTTTATGTAGGAAATTTTGTCTAATTTGATAAGAGTTATTTTCAACATTTATTTTATTTTGTGAAAAATTTTAAATATTTTGCCTAACTTGATCTGATCAATTATTTTATCGACATATTCTGACCACTTCTGACTAACAGAGTCACTAAATTACCATTGTGACAATTAGAGACATGAGACAATCGTGACAAGCAGAATACCGGCATTAAGCTATTTAAAAACTGCTAATAATAGTAATACAAAAAGTGTTGTCATATGTACATATGTGTTTCAAATGTTATAATCGCATTATTTTAAAAAATGCAAATAAAACACAATACTTTCGCAATCCTGGATAAAGTTAAAAAAACTCATTTTCACTTTGTTTCCAACAAATTTGCAAAGTTAATACTTTCGATTCTCACCCATTTCTTGAAGCACACTGTCCTTATTATTTTTCACAT
The DNA here is from genome assembly GCF_024586455.1 of Bactrocera neohumeralis. Taxonomy (NCBI): domain Eukaryota; kingdom Metazoa; phylum Arthropoda; class Insecta; order Diptera; family Tephritidae; genus Bactrocera; species Bactrocera neohumeralis. Next base: position 54,293,699 of record NC_065923.1, read on the forward strand.
AAAGGTAGATACATACATATGTATGTATATGATTTTATATTTTCAGTTGGATTTTACTGAAACTTTATTAGGAATTAAATTATGATAATGTCTATGCATTTTTCGGTATTCGTAGGCTATGATACTTTAGGTACCAAACATTTCCGTTACATTTGGTGGTTGAAATCACCATTGTGCAGATGGTAGATTAACAAACGCCATGTGTAAAAATATCCCACATCAGATAAACACATACCTTTGTAAATATGTCTGTATAGAATACCTACTTACATTATACATACATATACTTATGTATATAAATGTTATGTATGTACATATATTTAGACATCGAACTTATCCGTTTTTCTAATACGGAATCGCGTTAAAGTTTTTACCACTTATAGAACCACTTTACGTCGAAACATTAATAGGTATACATAAGTATGTAGGTATTGTACACGTACTTTTAATCATTTGTGTGTGAATTTATACTTTAAAAAGTATCAATGCTACTGATAAATAAATTTTTTGTTAGAGGATTTTTATATTAATAAAACTCTTTAGATTATCCAGAATATTTTGATTTATTGTGATTGATAAGAAACACTTGACGCACGTTTATTTCTTATAGAAAAACTAAGTAATGATAATAAATCATTTTAAAAGTTTTGTTAAATGCAGATACATTTGTACAGTTATGTTCATGAAAATAGCGGTGCAACAGGGTATATTCAAAGATCTTTCCTAACATACATATGTATACGAGCTTGCCAAATCAACAAACGTTATTATTTTGGTAGAGTTGATAGAATAGAAATAGATATTTTTCATCAGTCCAGATAGAATGTCCGATCAACCAAACTTTTAAACAAGGTCTGAGCGTAATGATATAAGCTTGCTTTTCGTACTATAGGGTCGGTCCTACACATTTGATCTTTGACATCATGGAACGATCTTATGTTACAATTTTCTACTTTAAAAAGGTATAAGAATTACGTGTGAGTAAGATAACGACCCAAAGCACGCGACCAAACTATCTGCGGAGTGGTTTGCATCAGAAAAGATCAACGTAATGTCCTGGCCAACCTAAATCTTATCGAAAATTTATAGAGAGGTATTAGAACACAAATTTGGTCAGTGGTCAAGGAGGCATGGGATGAAACAACAACAAGAAACCGTAATTTTGCACAAGAGATCGAAGTAGCAAGAAACTCCTGAGTGAAAAAAATTGAAAAATGGGCGTGTCCCCGCCTTCTAAGAAGTTTTTGGGGCATATCTCCTAAACCACTTAACGTAAAATATCCAAATTTGCTATGTTCAAATCCCATAAGCACCCCTACCGGTACGGTAAAAATTAATGAAATCGGTTGATAACCCCGTCCACTCTAACGGTTTTGTTTAAAACTATTAAAAGCGCCATAAATCAATAAATAAAAAGCCAGAGACAAAATAAGACGACGGGCGTGGCACCGCCCACATTTAGGTGAAAACCCATACCTCAGGACCTACTTAATCGATATCGACCAAATTTAGTATTTTATATTATGTTCCAGTGTGAAAATGAGCGAAATCGGACTGCCCCTACCCCCACTTTCTATTTAATATAATTTTCCATCTTCTTCCAATATGTCAATCCAACCACAACGAATGTATCGGGATGCAACTTTGTCCGGGTTGTGCGCTTAAAGTAGGCCACCTTATTAAAATTTGCTTCTATTCAAGATAAGAAATCTTAAGATACCGATCGTGTGGCCCCAAGTTCTTACAGCGAACAGTAAGTCTGTATGTAAAAAATACATCGGATGAAGGCTTCTCTTGGCCGCATTATACCTAATAAAAAGGTTGACTTTACTCCTTGTATCATTAGCCCCACTCCCACATTATTTTCGCTTTTCCAACATGTGTTATGACGAATATGTCGTCCAGTGTGTGAATTATCCATGTTAATATATAAAATTCTCGTGCCAAGGTGTTTGTTACCAAACTCCTTCGAAACAGCTGATCCAATTTTGATGACTTTTGGTGTGCTTATGGAGTAAAAGGTATCTGAAAGTTAACCCAAGTTCGGAATTAAATACAGGGAATCCCAAAATTATCGCAAGATTTAAATTTGCCGCCATTTATGCAAGCACAAAAAAAAAGAACATATCGACAGCTGACAGTTTAGGCTTAAAAATATAAAAATGCGGTGTTACACGATAGAACAATGTGTCTTCATTACTGAACAATATACAAATTCCAACAACAAATGAATGCTGACTTTCGAGCAAAATCATCCTAAGCGCTGAAACACATTTTCACCTTGATGGGTCTGCTAATCGCCAAAATTGTTGCTTTTGGGGTTCTGAGAACCCATATGTGATTGTCGAAAAACAAATTCATCCACAAAGTGTCACTGTTTGGTGTAGATTTTGAGCTGGAGGCATTAGACCATACTTTTTTGGAAAATGCCCGATATCGGGACATAACCCAGTTAGATGATATTGAGTGGCCAATACGTGGTTTCAGCAATACGTTGCTCCATGTCATACAGCCTGTGAAATAGGTTTATTGCAACAAGCCCACAACACTTTGGACTTTAAAGGAGGAGATTCAACTTCGGCCACATTTATGCAGAATGGTCATGAAAATTTTGGACAAACGAGATGTACGGAAAGCCGTGGAGGCCATATGGCCGACGTGTCTTTCCATAAATAACTACAGTTTCTTACTTGTCATTTTATAACATTGAGAAGCACTGCCCACAGAAAATACTAGGTTGGAAAATATCTCCCTTCCGCCTTTTTGTCTTTTGAATTTCGCAGCTATGTATAAAGCGCTACAGAGCTCGTACCTGGCAATACTATACATCTTTGAAAGGTCTTCAACAGTTCAACAGTTATAGACGTGTAAACATTAAAGTCTTCCTTACTTAAAGGCAAATCCGCTTGAGGAGGTATTAGGAAGTTGCTGTCTAGATGGAAACATTATCGAACGAAACATTATCGGCGCATATTTGAACTAAATTCGATCACTGCAACACTTTTTATAAAGCATTGAATAAAGAGCAAAAAAGCGGAAGGGAGACAGATATTTTATCGTGATTTGACAACCTAATAAATTGGAAATGATGATAACTTTTATATATATTTATCAGCAGATTCTATAATCTTCTTTAGAGTGAATTTTAAAGTAATACGGTAATTATTCATTTTAAATGAAATGTGTGAATTTGTTAGAAAATAATAAAAAAAATAATGGTAGGATGAAACCCATCGGAAACGAAACATTAAATGAAAAATAATTTACGGGCAATCTGAGGTCGAGAAAAGGAAAGGGTGGTGGAATTTTTAAGTATTAAGAATATTTTATCTCGATTTGCACCCATACTACGACTCATATAGAAAAAAATTATATGACAATATTGTAGGTAATTGATTTCAAATCAAATAACCAAGATTTTGGATTTTTTACTTTATCTTTTTCTTTAATGACATTCGGTGGAAACTTGTCTTCTTATGTCCCAAAGGTGCTGTATTTTTTTGAATTTAAAATATTTATTTATGCCACTTATATTGACCTAATATTATAAAAATATCATAGTTTTTAATCAAAAATTCTCAAATGAATATTTCAGATTTTCTTAAAATGTAAGTAGGCTTTAATTATAATTCAGTCCGTTTAGTAACGTATTTCTCTCAGAATTTTCAACGTTTTATGTATTACTTGTAATTAATAATTAATTAAAAGGAATTCTACGAAATAATGTTTCTTCAACGGCGATTAGCGTTAGATTGTTTTAGTATTGACCGTATCCACAATATCTAGGCAATTGATATTGCACACTTTTGTTTTAATTTTGCATCACATTTCGGAGAATTACAACATGGAGCAGAAAGGCAAAGAGATTTCAGTTGGAAAGCGAAAAATTATTCTAAAACATTTCTTAGAGGGAAAGACTTATAGATAAATTGGTAATCTAGTTAGAAGAGCCTTCTTCGCTATTCAAAAGTATTAAACAAGCGTCATTCCAAAGGCTTGATATGACCGCCCGCCGTTGCTAACAGATCTCTAGTAGAAAACCATTATTAAGTCCATTCGACGTAATCCAAGAATGACAGCTCACTCAGTCCATCATCAGATCCTATAGAACTTTTCCAAATCGATCTCCGAGGATACGGCACGTCGAATTATAAAAACCATAGCAGAGTCGTCCGTAAGAAACCCATGACTGCAGATATCAATAGGAAAAAGCGCCTATATTTTGTTAATGAGTTCATCTCAAAGCCGACAGACTTCTGGAGTCACGTTATATGCTACATATAAATATTCGTATAAATTCTAGGCGGAGAAAAATTTAAAAATGAAAATCTCGTTGGCGCGGTAAAACATGGAGGAAGCGGCATAATGGTGTGGGGGTATATGGCAGCAAGTGTCGTAGAAAACCTGACTTTTATGGAGACATTCATGGATCAGAGTGAATACATGAACTTTTTTAAAAACAATTTAACTGAAAGTCCTGAGAAATTGGAACTTAAAGCCCATACCGCCCATAATACAAAGCAAGGTTGTTGTATAATGTTAAGAATCAGCTGCGAACACCTCTTCAGACTCCTGATCTTAACCCAATAAAGCATTTTTGGGACCTGCTCGAGCGAAAAATAAGGAAGCACACAATTATAGCAAAAAAAACTGCTCAAGGACGTCATTGTCGAGGGGTGGGACAAGATTACAACAGAGGAAACAAAAAAAACTGATGAATTCTATGCCAAAACGCCTTACGGAGGTACATTTAATACAATTAGTTGTTAGTTAATACCAACTGTACGCAGACATTTGCGTGTAAAGTTTTTCGTCGAGTTTGAATATATGTATACATAAATGGGTGTATGCAGATACAGTGAATCAATAAAGTTTGCATACACCTAGTTGTAACAATTTATGGCACGCTTATTTGCTTTAAAATAAGCATACTTGTATATAGTATTGTTTTTTTTGTAAATATGGTTTATCGAAATATTTTTTTTTACACAAATAAAAAATGAATACAAAAGCTTAAAATGCGCTTAATTCATATCAAAAGTCTTATTTATATATATCAAAAGTAATTACAAAAGTTATAGGATATATTTATTATTTTATCATACTGGCCATCCTTCTGTTACATTATTGCCTTCAGACATCGACAGACTGTTTTGATGAAATTCGATGTTTTCGAGTACGGCTTTCCAATAAGTGCCAGATATGTTCAATAGGGTTAATGTCTAGTGATTGCTGGGGCGTATGGTGTAGTTTACAATTGTATAAGAATCATTCACATACAAGAGACGACGTGTTTTAGATCCATATCCTGTTGGAAAGAGATGTTACTACTGTTAAAGCCCAATTTCAGCACATTTGGACGTACATATTTTTATGTTCAAATAATTGTGCATATCCATTTCTTCACTAATAAAATTCATGTGTCCAATTTCAGATGCAGACATACGCCCACAAACCATAATACATTCCCACCGTGCTTTACTGTTGGCAATACAGTTTTTACTTGAAACTACACTTTTCGTGCGCCATCCGATCAAATATATTAAATTTTGAAATATTTTCCGAAAACGAATACGGTTTGTCTAAATGTTTATCAAACGCCCACCTATCCTATTTGTTAACTTTACTTATGTATGGAAAACCGGCACTTATCAAATTATTCCTTACGGTTCGTTCGTATACGTTTTTGAGCATTAAGAAATAACTTATGTCCAAGTGCGCTTAAATTGAGTTTAATAGCATCTATTTCCACAGGATAACGACACAAGTCGTATCTTAGGCGAAAAATAATAAGACTTTTTAATTTAAATTTCCCGCGAAAACACATTCGTCGAAATATTTTTTCTAGGTTCGTATGACTGTCAGTCACATCTGTGACAAATGTCACATCAAAATAATCATTAGTATTTAGTATAGGTTTGTCTTTGTGTAGTACTTTCGGCGATTTTTACGATGAGTGGAATTATTCAACATAGCCATCAGCAAACTTAAACGACCGCTCTGTTTTGAGATGCTCAGAACGATCCGTAGAACAATTCCCGCATACGCGAATTTATAGAAAAATATCGACCCGCTCTAAAGTACATATACTAGTATAAGTAAATATGGCTCAAGTTCATTGACGCCAGAAAATATTTAAAATAATGCACCACAATCATAATATTGAGTTAATAGCTCAATTCCGTAAAATAAGATGATTTGCGTCAATCTTTGTGCACAGTTTTATTTTTTTGTTTAATACTACAGCCACAGACATGTATTTGTACCCCCTCTTATCGGCTGTGAGAATTGAGCAAAAAAATTAAAAATTTTGTTTTAATTATTAGGTATACAACTTTGCTTGGATATAAATATAGCAACAAATGCATTACATTATATTGATTTTGTATTTGATTTTGTTTATAATACATTTAATTATTCGCTAAGGTTTGATTGTTTATAAAGCAACAATATTGTCTTCTAGTCAAAATTCTCATGCCAACTATAACTTTACAAAAGTACTGATAAAGAATTAAGAATTGTTTTTATTTTATGTATTTTTTCAGGTAGCATGACATCTGACTTTTTTCGTGTAGTTAACGAAGCTCGCCGTTATTCTCTCGGACCTTTTAGCCCTTCATTCAATATACAGACCTGCCTATTTGAGGGTTTACAAAAACATTTGCCTGAAGATGCGCACAAACGTGTTAGTGGACGTTTGCATGTCTCATTAACACGAGTGCATGATGGCAAAAATGTCATCGTTTCTGAATTTGAGTCACGCGACGAACTCTTGCAGGCTCTATTGTGTGCATGCTTTATTCCGGGCTTTTCTGGCATATTTCCACCTCGGTTTCGAGGAGTACGGTATATGGATGGAGCGTTTTCAGACAATTTACCGATATTAGATGAGAACACAATAACCGTGAGTCCTTTCTGCGGAGAAAGCGATATTTGTCCACGCGATCAAAGTTCGCAACTTTTCCATTTGAATTGGGCGAATACGAGTATAGAAATATCTCGACAGAATGTTAATCGCTTTGTTCGTATACTTTTTCCACCACGTCCAGAATTTCTTTCGAAATTCTGTCAGCAGGGTTTTGACGACGCGATGCAGTTTCTTAATCGTAATAATTTAATAAACTGTCGCCGTTGTGTGGCAGTACAATCAACGTTCGTAGTATCAGAAACCGTGGCACAGCCACAGGACTTTGATCCTGAGTGTAGAGAGTGTAAAAAGCATAGAAATGTGAGTACATCACTATCTTACAATTACAGAGAGATTGCATTTCATTTTATAACTGTGTGCATGTCATTTTAGGATGCTTTAAGCTCAAACATGCCACAAACTGTATTGGATGTGATTCAGGATTATATAGAGCAAGCTAATAAAGGACTGGCGAATTGGATATTCAGACATCGTGGACTAAAATTGTTGTCATTACCAGCAACAGTGCCATTAGACTTCTTTATGGCAACAATGTCAAAGTAAGTTATTCACTGCTCCTTGTATATGTAAATAAGTATATTTGTTTTAAGTAATTTTTTTTACACAAGCTCGTTGAATTTATGATTACGATTACAATAATCACAAATAATACATACATAAGTATGAAAAGTTCATATGCGAAATTGCATTACGGTTATGGCGCTCAGTAATAATACAACTTGCTAGGCAGAATTTCTAATTGTTACGCTTAGACCATGTTAAAAGAAATTTAATCATAAACAATTAAGCAAATAATTATTAAATTAAATTAAGAAATCGTAATGAAACAAAATTAGCAAAAAATGGAAAACGTCATTAAATGAAAACTTATAAAGTGACATGACTAAGCACTAAATTAATATATACTACTGTGATCAAATTGAAAGGTGAATTTTATCCATTTCATTTCCTTCGAAGTAATCCCCTCCCGCTGCAATACACTTATGCCAACGAATTTTCCAGTCATCATAGCACTTGGAAAAATCCTCAGAGCCTTCTTCGATTCAGCTTTTATATCCTCAAACAAAACGGTATCCTCGGAGTGGTCATGTGAATTTGCTGAATAGCCAGAAGTTACACGAAGGTAAATCAGGTAAATGCGGTGGTTGCGGCACGATATTAGTTGAAAATCTGTCGAAATGATCACGAATACCCAATGCAGTATGTGATGGTTCATTATCGCACTTCTTTGTTCAATAAATTCAAAGAATTCACTTTTAGAGCCTCACAAAATGACGTGTATCTCAAATACTAATGAATATTTTAACGTGAAATTTAGCATAGATGTCACTGACAATACTACCAACTTACAGAAAAAAAATTTACCGATTCGAAAAACTCGCGAAGTATAAATTAAAAATTCGCCTTTCAATTTGATCACAGTAGTATAACAGTAAGGGTTTGGCACCTGAGGGCATTTTGGGTCGCTAAAAGGTTTAATGTGGCAATGATGAAGTATTCCACAACACGCCACATAGACGTATTCTCACCGAGCCAACGAATTCGCCACGTACATCAACCAGCCTTCCCAGGGCTGAAACATTTATTAAAATCTGTGAAACTCAAAAAAGTCCAGCAAGTCTTTATTTGGGGGGAGCTGTGCATATGGCAATCCTGTTTGTCAATTATTCTGTGGGTACACAGAAAAGGTTTAATGTATATATCGCCCAAACCATTGAAGCTTTTATAATAACGTTTTAATAAAAATCCCTTGAGAGCACCCCTACGAACTTTATAAAAATAGATGCAATCGGATGATAACCACTCACCATATAACGGTTCTGTTAAAAACTGCTAAAACTCATATCATTCGGACTTGAGACGAGATTTCTTTACAAAATATCCATGTAAATTCCATCTTTGCCATATTGTTCCATAATATACAGTCTCAAAGTAGCACTTTTTTAACAATAAAAAAGGGTTTTTTAACATATGGGGTATATGAGGAAATCTCCAACCAAAGTTTGGGAACCAGTTTCACTCTGGGCTAATGAAAATCATTATATGTGACCTGGTCTACGGAAAGGGGGCTTAGGTGTCAAAAAAAAGAAGAACAATTAATGAGATAACGATAAACTGACGATTATTTTTAACAGCTTTTCCCAGAAAAAATTCACACATCCCTTTTAAAAAATACATATATAGTGGGATATTCGTGGAACAAATTCACACATTTAAAAAAAAACTATGGTATCTTCAATATTATTTATACTTCCACTTAATTTTGCTAAGATATCTTACATATTGACCCATATATACGGTATAAATCCAACAGGAAGTTTGAAATTCATATATAACTCTTATTAATACTTTTATATACATATGTATGTATGTATATGGGCCATGGAATGTTTTTATCCAGGTTTAGTATTACGGCATGCAAATACCAGAAATAGAGGCCTTCTGAATTTAATTAAGAAACCTCACATATTGACCAAAATTTAAGGTATAAAGTGAAGCAGATATTTTAAAATCCGTGTATTAGATATATGAGAACTATTGTAAATTCCCGTTTAAAGGCGTTTTGTGGGCGTGGAAGTAGTCCTATCTGAAATACCCACCTCCTTTTTGTGTCAAGAACGATATGTAGCAAGTTTCATCAAGACATTTCTGTTTTAATCAAGTTTTTGCTTGCACGGACAGACGGTCAACCAGATTTCAATTCGTCTCGTATCTCGATTAATTTTAGGCGATACAAACTATCGTTAGATGAACAGACCAATTATTATACTCTGTAGCAACATGATGCGAAAGTATGCAAATATTCGCTGCACCATTATGAACATTTGTATTTAAACTTTTAATATTTTTATACTTCAAATGTAATATATGTATATTATTATTTTTTAATTTTGTATTTGGTCATTTAATTCTAGAACAGTGAAGCAGCTTCCAAAGCCATTTGGGAAGACATTTACAAGCGCTTAACATAAAGTAAAAGTTTCACGAGTAAAATTTAGTAAAATTGTTTACTTATAAACTAGTTAATTGCAAGTAAATTTATCATATAAATATTATACTTTAATAAACGAAAATATCGAAAACAATTACAGGTGTGCAATATTTACATAGTTAATTAAAATTGTAAAGTTATTTCGATTATTTGCGCATTTCCTTTATTTCTTTAATTGATTTTTTTATTCGTATTTGTTCAATAAAGATTAAATTAAGTAATTATTAATTAAAAATTTTTAACATATTTTGAAATTCGTATGAACTATTTTGGTTAACATTATCATATTAGTTAGAATACTTCCACTTCATACTTTTATTTGGCTTTTCTAAAATAACTAATTTAATGGCGTTTATTGAAACTACATTTAAAATATGTATGTATACATATTTATTTGGGCATCCATTGTCCATTGTCATTATTTATGTATGTATCTTGTTTACATTTATCATATTTGAGAAATAAGGATAAGCTATTAAGTGAGTATATTAAGTATTTGAGTTCTAGATAGGTTTGCCAAAGATCGTTCAAAAAATAATCAATAAAATACGTTCAAGTGCTGCAAAGTTGTGCATGGGTGTAAAAACACGAAATTTTGCTAAAGAAAATGTATAACGAAAATGTAAGTTACAGAGACCGTTATATAAATTTTATTAGCTTACCAAATTGGCTTGGAAACTTCACTTCTGCTTAACTATTCTTTCAAATTATTTGAATTGTCGTAATCTGCAAGAGCAAAATAAAATAACTAATAAATTGTTATTTCCAAATTTATCAACCATATCACTTTTGTTTCCACTATGTATGCACTCTCTACTTTTATCTTCGCTTCATAGGATAACTACACTCACACCAAAATTAGGCAAACACATTCGCGGCAGGATAGAAAATATTTTAAGAAGATTAATTGAAACTGTACAAACCCACATTATAAGCAAATTCACAGTAAGTTAAATTTGTTATTAATTTCTACTAGGGTAACATCACTTAAATTGTTTTCCTCTAAATAGATCTGTGAACCGCCACACTTTGATACGACGGGTTTACTGCATTCGAAACGTCTATACGGACCAAGGGTATCAATATTAGTTGATGAATGGTAAGTTTTTCAAAAACATATTTATCTATCTATATATATATAACAAGTAACGAAGGACTAAGTTCGGGTTTAACCGAACATTTCACCTTCAGGTGTTCTCAAAACTTCATATTAAAAAATTTTGGGAAAAAATTCAACATTCAATGCCAAAGAGATATATCTGACATAAATGTGATTTTGATGTGCAAAACGGTATAAGGCCAACCGGAGGTTTGAAAGTCCTTATTAGGTAAATGGGACATTGACACGAGTTTATCTATCTTTAGCATTACTACATATGTATTACTGAGTTAAGTGAGGTACCTCACGTACCGTTAACAATATATAAGGAGCAAAGTCAACCGGATGTTTGAAAATACTGATGGTAGTTATATGAGTTATAGGCTAGTGCAAATTTTCACGCGATTTTAACCATTTTAGGCACAGAGTTGCAATATTAATTAAGATCATATTGACCGATATGTGGGGTATAAGATTAGATTAGATTAGATTTATTTATGAGGAATGCACCGCGACCTTTGGTCTATTGTGCCCTCTCCTAAATCA